>NW_015627959.1:1600816-1604858 GCF_001515625.1 Sinocyclocheilus rhinocerous
CGCTGGATCTGGTGGGTGAGGAAGAAGATAGGGACTCGCCCGTCTCCATTCCCTTCGCCAGTTCCAGCTGCGATCCCCACGAGCGTAATCGCCGCTCCGCCTCGGCGGAAGCGGGACCCGCACCGCGGGGAACGCTTGCGAAGTCACCCTCAGCAAAGAGTGCCTTCCGGGAGCAGAGAACATGCATCGGAAGACGCATCGTAATGCGGGCAGTCAGCTCTCTCAAGAGCTGACTCAGCATGCTCCGCTCCTACACCCTTCAAACACTGCAATGCTCCATTGTGTGGGAGAGTGTTGAATTCACTCTACTAATAACACAAAACCACCCCTTTAAATGCATGGTTTTCATTACTTTTTTTATTTTTTTTTACTATTTAGTTGTTGAAATGTAAATGAAAGTTCACTGATAATAATTTATTCATATATATTGTAGAAATAGTAGGGCTACCAAAGGTAACACCTTACAGTTTGAGAGGAAGGTTTATTTAGATGCATGTATTCAGTCTGACATTACAACTGTTTCTGACATTACATTCTGTACGGTCTGATTTTGATCTAAATAACAACTACCATTCAAAAGTTTGGGGTAAGTAAGATTTAATATATATATATATATATATATATTTATTTATTTTTTCTCTCCAGGAAGGATGCATTGAATTGATTTAAAGTGACAGTGGAAATTTTTACATTGCTACAAAAACTTTCTATTTCAAATGAATGCTGTTCTTTTGAACTTTCTGTTCATCAAAAAATGGAAACCGTATCACGGTTTCTAGAAACATATATCGCAAATGTTTTCAACATTGATAATAACAAGAAATGTTTCTTGAAAAATAAAAAAAAATTAAAAACAAAATTCTTATCAACTCCAATTTTTGAAAGGTAGTGCACACAAATCCCCTAGTAAATGATGGAGAAAAGTCTTCTTTACAGTAAATTGATTCATAAATCAAATCAATGGGACGTTAAAATAAGTAAAGTCATTTTCAGTAGCATGGTAGAATTTTATTATCATTCAACATCGCACAAGTATGAAATATCCCCAGTATGTAAATCACACTCAATGAATGAAAAAAATATATTATTATATATATCAAATATGTATTAATGCACTAAATTTGGAAAGGAAAAATATATATTTGAGGTATTGCCACAATCAAAAATCGGTCAGTTATTTTAGTGAACTGACAGCTCTAAAAAGTAGAACCAATCTGCCTTCCGATGAATATTGTTCTATAAAAGAGTATAAGGAAATGTTGTCCATCGTCCATTCAATTACATAATTACTTCTTTACAATCTGTTAGACCATGTTTGTATTTACATATTCCATCAGTCAGCATACGAGCAGATAAAGGTACACACAATCTCTTCTGTGACTATGGCCTCAGGCACCATGCCTCACGCCACATTTCTCTTTACCAGTGATCGGCTTTAAAAATACACCCCTGGTTTGAGACACAGCCAGTTACAGACTAATGATCAATCACAAACTGGACGGCCGACTCCCAGGACTCAATTTGCTCGCGGCAACAAGCGCTTTATCATAATTACTAATCAGCCACATTCAGTGAGGCCGACTAAGAGACCAAGAAAATGGCAAACATAGGAGTGACTTAATAACAGAACCAGAACGTGTAGCCTAGGTCTGAGACTCGTGTTCCCAAACGACGCAAGGTTCCTGAGAGCTGTTGTTGTTTGCAAGGAGGCGAAATGTGACAGAACGTGCAGTGCCTTGGCAGACTGTGATCTTGTGTCCATGTTGGCAAACAAGGGAGGCAGACAGGGCGTGACCTTTGACCCCTGCCTTGTGCCTTGTCAAACAATTCCTCCTGTTGGGAGTAATTACTGCACTGAGAGGCCTCTATTTAAACGTGCTGCAAGGCTTTTTCAGTCACACCCAGATTTAAATAGCACTGAGCTGTTTATAGAACACGGAGAAACTCACAAGAGGCTAATATGCATTATCTGCAAACACATATGTAAACACATACACTCTCCTTTCAAAGAATCCTTATGTTGTTTGCATGATGCTTTGGTCATCGGAATGTTTAAATAAGTGTGAATTAGGGCATTTAATTGATTATACTTTTTTTAATGAAATTTAATTCAACAACATTATAATACTAATAATTAATATTTTTTTCTTCATTAAATCCATGAACATTTGCAGACTCCAAAAAACATAGATGTTTTAGTGAATTGGCACCTCTTAAAAGTAGAAACCTGGAAGTAGAAATCTGCCTTCCTTTGAATAACTGCATGAATGTTGTTATCTGAAAGAGCCATAAGAAGTACAATGCGAAAGATGTTGTGCAAGTAGTCAATGCATTTACGGAAATGTCAATATTTTTTTCCATGTAAAATTATATAACTGAACCTACAGTCCACAACAATCCATTTGGTTTGCACTCGATTTTAGAGATGTTTTTGGTCGTATACACACAGGAAACATTTTTGCATTCCATCTGCACAGTTTAATAAATTGTCTATGTACATGTGCAGACAGACATCATTGTCTTGTGTATCTTGCTGTGTGTTCAGCTGTATTTGAACACATTTTCAAAATACCTGAGCTGTATTTTAACAAATTTTTTTATTATTTGCACTAAATTAACATACTAAATTGACAACTGTAAAATATATGAACAAATAATTATAAATATGCACGCTATAACAGGCAAAAATCTTTATGTGAGAGTTTGTTCGCTGTTTGTTTGTGTCTAAGTGCATATGTGCATGATTTAAATGTCTTAAAGCTAAGGTCAGATGACTGACTACTAATGGCACCATGCATCTGCTCTTTGATTTCCTTGAGACAAGAAGGAACTCAGGGTCATTAGAGCAATAAGCATCCATTTGTTGTTGTAACATCTAATAAATATGGCCATTTACTCTGCGTGCTGGAGCTCAGGCTCCTTGACACTCATCACGTTTCCTAGGCCCATGTCTGATGCCCTGCCAGCAGTCTTCCAAACTGTTTGCTCTCCTGACAGCACTATCCAAGAAAACTTTTGGAAGCTCCCTGAAATAAACCACACTTCTGTGTTTCTGTACTAAACTGATATGCTAGTGACCAAAATTTGGAAGTCTGCATAAAAAGTCCTAAAAATATTTACTCCCACAGAGCTTCCCTGTTGACTGCATAGGAGCACGGTTAGTTAAAAGGGAGCTGAAGCTAAAGACCCTTTAAAGCTGATAATATGGACTCTATACAGCAATTGACTCAAGTGCAGTCATTTAGCTGTGGTCAGAGCTAATGTGTGACAGAGTTAATGCACCATGAACAAAAGCTGGTCAAGCGCCCATGGGCTTCAGTCAGGGAGTAAATGAGTGAGTGAGGGGCCCAAGTGCATCCAGTGTGGGCTCCCTCACTGTAATCTGTTTTAGGAGAAACAAATGGACAAGATAAGTTAATTTGGCTCAGAGGCCACCCCTTCTTGGAGCCCTTAGGGGTCGTGGGATGCTCAAAAAAGGTCGGCTCCAGGACTCTTTACTCTCTTTTTCAGCACGCTCCTTCAGACAGCGCTGATGTCAGCATTAGCTGATGACCAGCAGCACTTTCACCCTGACACACAGCCTGAGGAGGGGAGGGATCTCAGACGTAGATGCAAACAAACACACATTTCATGTATATGTCCTATTGGTAGAGCTGAAAAATTAACACCTGGAGAGCAGGTTGGTTTCAAAGAATAGAACACAAAGACAGGTGTCACATAATCTATTTTCACAGACAAATTCCAAAGTGTTTTGTAAACATCAGCAATGTTTATCCACTGCATATTCACGGTAGCCTATTGTGCACACTTCTTGTTCCTTTACTATCAATGAAAATTAATTGTAAGCTAAAGGGTAACTTTTCCTAATAACTTGTGTTATATTACATGGTATATTACATATATTACATGCTAGAAAAGAAAGAAAGAAAGAAAAAGAAAGAAAAGGATGCTGTGATAACTCCATACAAAATGTAACCTGGCTCCTCTATATCTATATATCTATATCTACAGTATATATATATATATATATATATATATATAT
>NW_015627959.1:1604957-1624647 GCF_001515625.1 Sinocyclocheilus rhinocerous
TAATAAATAAATAGAAATCATTTAAAATATATAAATAATTCTGAATTATACAAAATAATATGCTTTTGTGCCTGGGTTAGTCTCCAGCATCTCCGTGACCCGGGGGCAGATTGAAGAATAGATGGATGAATGGATCGAATATGAATTTGAATATAGATTTAATATTTTAAAATTATTTAATGATAATTTAAAATGTTAAACTTATTATAAAATGATTCTGAATAAATTATTAAAACTTACACATTTTTATACATTGCACAATATATTATGCATTATATATCAGATTTAAAATTTTTATATTTTTCACCTACGATAGATAGATAGATAGATAGATAGTATT
Organism: Sinocyclocheilus rhinocerous; assembly: GCF_001515625.1. Lineage (NCBI taxonomy): Eukaryota > Metazoa > Chordata > Actinopteri > Cypriniformes > Cyprinidae > Sinocyclocheilus > Sinocyclocheilus rhinocerous. The sequence continues at coordinate 1,605,298 of NW_015627959.1, forward strand.
ACCATATTAGCACTTTATTGTTTTAACTGGCATTGCAAGTCTTTTTAAAATTATTTACACAATTTACATGCTGCTTTGCATTAGGTTATGCCTATATATAACTAAATAATTATTTATATAGTTCATATAATTTGCAATATTGTCAAATCTATAAATAAGATAACATATATTTATTTATTTATTGTATAATTTAATTTAATTAAATGTCATTTCATTCCATATTGATTTTAGTCTCTTAGTCTATAATTTTTATTATTATTATTTACACTAATATGTTGCAAAGTATTATGATACACATATATAACTAAGAATAATACATTTATATAGTTTATATAATTTGCACTATTGTCCAAGCTAGAAATTAGATAATGCACTGTTTTTCTTCCAGACGTCATAGTAAGCAACCTGATAACATGCCTTTTGATACGTTGTAATCACATAAGCAGACAATATTCCTCTGTGTGACAGCTGAACTGAATATAGACATGACTGCTGTATACCAACAAGACAGAGATAGCAGAACAAGCTCAAACAATGCTTGACTCAACTTTTCCCATGATATGACCAAACGTTGAGCTAAGACTGGTGACGTGAGCGTGTTTACCAGTGGAAATACTGAGCGCTCCTAGTCTATCAATGCTTTATCTGTTGTTTCAGACTTATTTATTCAATGATAATGTCTAAACCTTTGAATCGTAATGCAGCTCGATGGCTCACTGGGAGAATGCAACGTGAAATAGCCCATTTTGTCTTTGTTTTGGCGTCGATATGCAGTCACAGACTCAATAGTGTGTGAAATGTTTACATCAGAGGTATTAAAAAATAGCTGAACTTGCCCTTCTGATGGAAATATTGCAGCTGCTATTTATAAATCAGGTGATTAGATAAATTGTTCTAGTGTGGTGAGCGAACGTCTTAAGAAGGATACACCTACAGGATCTGAAAGCATTTATCTTAAAGTAGATTTGCCAAATCATTTTCCATTTCCCAGCTTTTCTCCGTCTCTCCTAAATCTGTCTGGAGCTGAAGTAACACTGTCCACCTTTACTCATAGCTCGGAAACAGCTGGAACTCTGAGGTTTCATCAACCAATAAAACCAGCTTCCTATCCACAAAAATATGTCTTTCTCACAAAGCACCGGCCGGTTCACCCAAACCACAGTACTCCCAAAATAAATCACCAACACACACCGGAGACAACTCTGCTGACCTTTGTCAAACTACGCCAATCACTTCCCTAAACTCACCTCATCTAAATCACACATCTGTGTCGAATGTGTCACAATACACACACTCCGGAGTGAGGAGAGTGTAACGAGAGTGTGTTTTTTAAGGAGTAGCGTATATGTGCACTCCTGAGGGCCTGCGTAAATGGACTGTGCTTTGAGGTGGACTGAAGCTGCCTGTCAGAGCTCCTTATTGCCTCTCCTAATGAGTGTTCCACTGCTGAAATGCCTGACAAATATATGAGGTGGAATGCATCCATATAATTTGCTTTAAAGATCGCCCTTGTTTCCCAAGGACTGGAAACAATGAATAGAGCATTTTTTGTGGGAGTGTAGGGGTTTGGGGAGGGGAAAAGAGAGCGGGAGAAAGCGAGAGAGCTAAATAAATGGCTAAATAAACTAATCAATTAATTCCTGTAATTTCACGTCACGACAACACCGCCATTGAGGTAATGTCTGAATTCACTATCAAATGCTTATTCCAATTTTTGATAACACACATCAAAAATAATGTTCTGTCTGGAATAGTGTTTAATGATAATGACCACAGAGCTTACTGTGCCACAGTGAAGGGTTCAGAGATTTCCTCACATGCCCAAACAAATAAATGATTTCATGCTGCTGACATCATTAGTAAGACTGGCAGATGTACATATCGAGATAAGAGCTGATTTGTAATTCATTAGTTCATTTTAAAGGCATGTCATGCCTAAAATAATTATGTTATGATTTATATTACCCATTTGGTAATGTTGGTTACACTCTACAATAAGGTTCTTTTTGTTAACATTAGTGAACTACCTTAGTTAACATGAACTAACAATGTTGTTATTTTCAACATTTACTAACACATTATTAAAATAAAAACTGTATCTTTTAATTTTATTTTATGGACCCGAGCTACCATGAATTAACAAAGAATTTTTTATTAACTAATTAACATTTTTATTAACTAATGTTAACAAAGATTAATATGTTTTGTTACAAATGTATTTCTGTTAGCTGTTAGTTAATGCATTAATTTTACGTAATGGAACTATTTCAGTTTGTGCAAAAATATACTCGCTTTTACTATGTGGCTAAATAACACAATGCAATCTAGTTACACATGTGTTTTTACAGCAAGTGTGATGTGTCTTACAGCTACATGGCCTTGTTTTCACAGCACAGTTATTGCTGCTGTTGGGTCCATTAGGCAGACTGCTGTTTAAAATGAAAACTGTGGCCTTGAATCGGTGCACTGTCTCCTCTAATAGAGAGATGAAGGAATGAGGTCGGGAAGTATCCATAAAAGCAGTTTTATGGGTTTTCTTTAAGGCTCTCACTAAAATCTGATCAGCCGCCTTCCACAGAAAAAGAGACAGAAAGGACAGGAAATAGTGAAACGTAGCCCTAAAATGGACCCAATGTCTGTCACTTCGTCCATTATTCAGTAAAACACTCATCTCTATCATCTATGATCATCGCCATCTCAAGGACACAACAAGATCAGAATGTTTCCATAATAAGTTAACCTTTCAATTAAGTTGTTGAAATACATGGGGAGAGTTCTAATGTATCTGCCACTTACTATTTAACCAGCCTGTTTCTGCAATGAATGAATGAATGAATGACAGACAGACAGACAGACAGACAGACAGACAGATAGACAGACAGACAGACAGACAGACAGATAGATTGATAGATTGATAGATTGATAGATAGATAGATAGAAGGAATATGAATTTGAATATAGATTTCATATTTTAAAATTATTGAATGATCATTTAAAATTTTAAACTTATTATAAAATAATTCTGAATAAATTATTAAAACTTACCAATTTTTATACATTGCACAATATATTATGCAGTATATATCAGATTTAAAATTTTAATATTTTTCACCTACGACAGACAGACAGACAGACAGACAGATAGATAGATAGATAGATAGATAGATAGATAGATAGATAGATAGATAGATAGTGATGAATTGTGACTTCATTCATAGACTGTGTTTCTTATTTTGAACTTTATCTCACAATTACCTGTCTATAAATCTATATGAAAAGTGAATCTAATTTTCTTATAAAATTAGTATAAATGCTCAGGAACGAAGTCTCTATAATAGACAGATTAACCCATGTAGTCATCCTCTGTGAGTTCCTCTGGGGGAGTAAGACAGGATATGATGTTCGACTGAACAGAGATATTGGAAAGGAACATATGTTCTCATTATTTTTGAAGCCAAGGTATTGATGTTTCTCAATTAGTGTCTCATTTGGGTCTGTGTTCTGTTACTAGTGATATTTTATGATAATTAAGACTTCAGTCCTCTGCTAATGACTGCATGGTCACAAGGTTTCAGTGATAGCTCATCCTTTGGTTAACCTCCTCCAAACGTTATCAGTGGGCTTTCAACCAAAAGTAAATGTGCTAGTCTTCATGAGCAATACTTCTTACATGAACTCATAAGAGACTCCCATGTATTATATTTTATATTTCTCATTTGGGAGACATTTAGTATCACAACAGCTGTGAATGAGTGTGCTTGCGGTGAGAAAGGAGGACTAGAGAAACATTCTTCTGCTATCTGCAACGATGTCTATCAACCACAACCAAAACCTCAAAATCTAAACCTTTTAAAAGTTTCCTCATAAAGCAACCAAAAAAAGTATTTTTCTCACAAGGTGCATGACAATGAGATCAATCTTGAAACCTAAAACAACACATTTTATGTGACATAAATAAATAGCTCACCCAAAAATCTCTTACTTACCATCATGACACTAAAACCCATATGATGTTTCTTTTTTTTCTTGGAAAAGGAGTTATTTACCAGAAAGTTCAGGCTGCTGTTTTTATGAAGCTGACATTCATAGTTACTATTCACTGTATGGAGCATTTTGGACATCCTGGTAAATAATTGTTGTTGTATTCCACGGACAAAGAAAAATAGATTTAATAGTTATATATTCCCTTTATGAAGCTCTTCTGAGACCAAAGACGCCTTAGTTTGACCACCAGGTGTGTCTTGCACAAACTCAGCCACGGAGTGACAAGTCAGCAGAGGCAAACTATGGTATTTCCCCTACCTTTAACTGCTTTCAAAATATGTTCTTGTCTATGGAGATTGTGCGGGGGTGTCTGATGGTGATGTGTAAAGAAGATGGCAGCTCCAGTGATCGTGCGGGTGCAATTATCCCTAATGGTAACAAGGGACCTTCCGGACCTATTCTGAAGAGTGTGTGTCCCCTGTAGTGCAGCTTTCAACTATTAGACTTTTTCAAACCTGGATTGAACTTGGATCTTTGTTAGTCAACTTAGGCCATGACCTGACTCACTGCAAGCTTGGGAAACTCCTGCCTGGCTCATTATTTCTGAGCAACAGAATTGGACAGTTGTTATAGTACTGTTTAAATTAGCACAGAGTTAATTTCCTGTGTAAAAGGAAAGCATTAATAAGATATTTTGTGAAACAAAGGATAACATTTTCAGATGAAGTTCAATCATGTTTTCCTTTGAATCCTTAAAAATACTATTCAGTCCAGCTGCCTCTACATTGACAATAATAAGAAATGGTACTGAGCACTAAACTGCTCATCGAAAATATATATTTTTAAGTAACTTCACTTTACTTAAAGCAGACAAAAACCACTTATAAATAATAATAATAATAATACAATTGTTTTCTCCAACAGCCATAAAATCAGATATCAGATCAGATGAATGTGTACGCATTTGCTTTGAACTATTTTTATTGCAATATCAGTATGGTTATTTTGATGGTACCCTTTAGACAACTGTTGATAAGTAACTTTGCAATGTCAACTAGCAGTCATTGGCGTATTAGTAGTATGCCTGCTAAATATCTGCTAATACTTTATTTTGATGGTTCCCCAACAGACACTCTATAGGCAGCTTTGCAAGTACGTCAACTTATTCTACCAACCCCAACCTTAACCTAAGTCTACCAATACTCTAAATGAGAGTTAGTTGTCATGTAGTTGCAAAGTTGCTTATAGTCAATAGACTAAGGCAGGGTTCCTCAAATCTTGCCCTGGAGGGCCAATGCGCTGCAGAGTTTAGCTCCAACCCTGATCAAACTCACCTACCTGTGATTTTCTAATGATCCTGAAGACATTGATTAGCATGTTCAGGTGTGTTTGATTAGGGTTAGAGCTAAACGCTGCAGGAAAGTGGATCTCGTGGGCCAGATTTGAGGATCCCTGGACTAAGGAAACCATCAAAATAAAATGTAATGTGATATAAAAAAAAAAACACACACACACACATTGCATTTTTTCATTTGAAAGTATTACAACTGATCTTAAACTAGCTAACAGCTAAATTAACATCAACCTCACAGGAAACACTCAAAATCACTCAACCACTCCTAACCACACACAAGAAGTAATAAGATACTGTGCAGATCTTAAATAAACAATGTCACGATATGAGATAATCCATTATAAATTAAGTGGATTTAATATGGTATTACTTGTGTGTTATAAATAATCATACTCTTAAAAGTTATAACCACAAATGTGTAAGTATTACAATGTATTATTATTGTTGTTATGATTATTTATGATATGATACAACATATTATAAGGTTTTTTATAAAGCATTATTATAATGCCTTAAGAATACCCTTATAATGTGTTATAAATACGGGCTTCATATAAAGTGTTACCAAAATGTTATTTTTAAATGGTCATAATTATATTTATAAAATATTTTTATTTTATTTATTGTTTTTATATGTTAAATATTCTTTACAAATTATTTTGCACAATTTGCAACACAATAGAAATTATTTACACAAATAATGTAGCTCCATAAATTTGTAAATAGTTTTTTTTTTTTTCTTTTTCTGGAAAACAATGTGTGATGAGTGGCGCAGGTGTCGCTCATTATCATTAACTCCACCGGCCTCGCTCCGTTCGCATGGCTCTCAACCCCGCCCCACTCGTCACACAATGTAATTCAGTGCAAAAGATTACTAATTGGTTTGTAGTTTGTTACATTATGATTGATTCTTTTAAGACACAATTCATTCTTGCAAATAACAAAACCTTATGTTATCCAGCTAAATATGGTGACAAATCAGCACAATGTTGAAGGCAAGGCATAAAATTTGGAATTATAAGATCAACAAATGTCAAATTTAATTTGAAAAGGCAGGGTGAACCAGAAAAAGTTCCATCAACCAGCACAATACTCTCATACACTGGCCCCATCATTATTGTCGAGCCCTGCACAAGCTAGTAAACCTCACTCAAGACATTGTTTACAAGAAGGTTCATCACATGGATTACAGAATGGATCATTTGCAAATACCAAAGCACCAGTTATGTATGGTACTCATTCAGCTTCTCCAGCAACAGTGGCCTCTAAGTCTATACTGTCTCTTAAGAATGGCATTCCTAATTCCCCAAAATTATCCACAAGTCATTGTTGCTTTTGTTGTCTGATACCAGTGTGTTATCATGATGCAATGAATGGGATGGATGACAAGAGGAAAATGAGGTAAGAGAAAAAGTGGCACTCACAAGAGAGTGTCGGAGGTTTACCGGAGTTGGTGTGGCAGAGCTAAAGTGTTCATTATCACTCTGTTAGTGATTTGATTGACAGTTGTGGATAGCTTTATCAGTCTGGCTCCACTGAGGACTTTGTCTCAGCATTGTTTGGCTCAAAGGCGTCTAGGAATAGAGCGAGGGAGAGAGAGACAGGGGTTTGCAAAGTTGCGACTGTGGGAACCACTCAGATAATCTAGAGTAGTTCACAGTCAATATAATCTATATCTTGACAAACAGTTACAAAAAAGATGCTATGCCACTATAAACTGAACACAAAATGGTCATGTTCAAAAAGAACCAATGATACAGTAATCTTGTTGCGAATTAAGTGTGGTATTGTTTGAAGTCTCATTTTCATCATAAGAGTGTGATGTGGGCTGAGGCATCACAATGGGAGGAGGCTCTCATTTAAGGGATAAAGGTCAAATTTCACTTGACACATCACAGCAAGGCTCACAAAGGGGAGCCATCCTTTCTAGTTTCTGTCTGTCTGTCTGCCAGGAAAGAGGTTCAAGCGTAGATTAGCTCTCTCATCTGTCTACGGACACATGTACTTGTCTATACACAAGCTAGGATTTACAGTTAGCCTTGGGCTACAAAGCAGCAAGCTAGGCTAAGAATGGCAGAGAATAATGAGGTACTTGGATTTGCAATGGTTTCTCTATGGAAGATTGATCTTTTTATGTTTCGCTTTGTTCTTCATCCCACTTGTTGTTCTGGGTCTCTATAAACAGTAGTATTCAGTGTTATCCATTAAGGACAAACAGCTTTGATAAGATCTACATTCGACTGGAAAGGTCTCAGTTGGTACAAAATGATAGTTTAAATTACGTTCCTTATTTGTGTAGCTACCACACAAAAATGTAATATATGACATATATTGTCCCAAATCAAGAGTGCTATTGCCATGTATGCTACCTACAAGTAGATGTATAATTTTCACATTAGTACATTCTCTGTTTTGATGAAGATATGTTTATAACTCAACAATCTCCATAGTAAAAATTGTATATGTACATGTGTTAATAATATCTAGATAATGATTTTTATATGGTAATATGTAGCAACCATATATGTCAACAATATATATTTTATTTATATATGCAACTTTTATTAAAACAACATGTATACAAAAATCTGTATATATGTTTTTGTAATAAATGTCTATTTTTCTGTATTTACTTATATAATGTCAACATGTATTGAGGGGATTTAGGATAGATATACATGTACATGACATATATGTCCAGAAATGTACTATGCATACATGTTTGCATGGGTTAGATATACTGTATATGTTAACATAGGAAATTGTTTTAATTTCTAATATGTTTCATATATGTATTTACTTCATGTGACAATATATTTCATATACAGTATGTACATACATTACATTTCCATACATTACATTTGCATTTGTAAAAATGTTTTAGTGCATAATTGTTTCTAACCTAATAGTGCTCAGAAACGTTTCTTATATTATCTTAAAATATTGTCCCTGAACAGTCAATGTACACTGTATAGATTTTTTTTTTTTTTTTTTTAAAAAATACAAAGATTACAGTATGTACATACATTACATTTCCATACATTACATTTGCATTTGTAAAAATGTTTTAGTGCATAATTGTTTCTAACCTAATAGTGCTCAGAAACGTTTCTTATATTATCTTAAAATATTGTCCCTGAACAGTCAATGTACACTGTATAGATTTTTTTTTTTTTTGTAAACAATACAAAGATTGTTGGAGTACATTTTACAAGAAAATACGGTTTCAGTCTTTCTACTTCAAAATTTAATGTTTAATTCAATCCATTACTTGCCATTTGTTTGTAATTATTTGTGAAATTTACTAGCAGTTTCTGAGTGAAAATTGTTTCAAAAACAATTTTTTTTCAAGGCAAGATGGTTAGAGATTCTGATTATTTGGCCTATCAGTTCCTCCTTACCAGACCTGTGATAAGTCTATCCATCAGTCCACACATAACTCATCTACTCATAGTTTCAAGTTGGCAAACCCTCATCACAAATGCACTAACCCAGCTCACTACCCCCCATAACCTTCTCCATTTCTTCTCATTCAAAGAGCCACAAAAAAGCCTGCACATTTTAAACAAATCACTTATTCTCCTCTAGCGAGGCCACTGACTCATAATTGTCAGAGCTGCCCATTGTGGACACTGGCCTAATAGCTCTGCTGGCACAGGCCTGCTGCTGAGAGAGGGTCAGAGAATAATTGGGTTTGTTACTGAACTGTATATCACTGGCTGGGATGGACAGGACCACCAAGGGTAACTCTTGCCACTGCTGGAAAGGCACCCCAAAAATAGTATTATTCATGTTACTTGAGGGCAATCATTGTATTTACTGAGCGTATAGCCTATTCTTTAAATGCTGCAATAACTCTTAAAGATACTTAAAGTATTCTACTAACACTTTATCATTACATTTATTTAATATGCAGTGGTGAGGACAAGATTGTGAAGCCCTTGTAGCTATCATTGTTTCAGTGATAACTGTGGATCGATCTTGATTTGAAGTATTAACAACAATGATCTGGTTCAAGAAATAACTAAGTATATGTGTTTTAAATCTTAAATGATCCACATTGAACACATTTATCCAAATTTATATATATAGAGAGATAAAGATAGATCAATTGTGAAAGTAAAGATGCTAACAATGTTACAAAAATCTTGATTTCAAATAAATGCTGTTCTTGTGAATTTTCTATTTATTATCCATCAAATAAATAAATTGCATTATATTTTACAATGTACATTCAATATTGCACGTATAGAAAATTACAATAGAGTACAATAGAAAACAGCTTTTTTAATTTGTAATAATATTTCACAATATTTCTGTTTACTGCATTTTTGATCAAAGAAAAGCAGCCTTGGTAAGCATAGATGACTTATTCCAAAAAAAAAAATTTGAATGGTAATGTATAAACTATAAAATATGATTAACTATATATACACATAAACACACACACACACACACACACACACACTTTATTACTATCATTATGGGGACATTCCATAGGCATAATGCTTTTTCTACTGTACAAACTGTATTTTCTATCCCCTTACCCTAAACCTACACCTCACAGAACTTTTTGCATTTTTAGGTTTTCAAATCATTTCATTCTGTATGATTTATAAGCTTGTTTTCTCATGGGAACCAAAAAATGTCAACACAAGGACCAAATTTACTGGTATTACTATACTTGTGGGGACATTTGGTCCCATTAACATAGTGAACACACACACACAACACACACTTTTTTATTATACAAACACTCCACTGCATCAATAGAACATTAAGAACATGCTTTTTTTCAGTTATTTCTTGTAAGAATAGAGCACTGTCACTGTCATAGCTTTCAGCACTTCCTTTCTATGTATATTATACATAATAGGCTAATTATATACGCCACTCAAATGAACTAACTAAAATAACACTGTGTGGAAATATGTGTTTTAAATACAATGTTGTAGGTACAAATGCTGTACAACTGATGATTATGCATGGCTCTTAAACTCTAGTTCACTGAAATAGAGTTGGAAGTACATAAAATCATAGACTAGAGCGTGTCATTTGTTCTCAAAGAGCTATACCTCAGTGCTCATCCCTCTTTCTGTCTTTCTCAGACCCCTACAGACTTATCAGGGAGCCCTGAGGCACCCATAACTTAGGCCCTGGCCTGACAGTACAGCTCAGGCCGGCAGCTGACAGTGCAGACAGCGTAGGGCATAATCTTTCTTTCTCTTCTCTCTTTCTCTCTTCCTCTCTCTCTCTCAGGGCTCTTTCACTCAGCCCCTCCGCTGCGCTTCTGAACTGTCAGTTGTGAACTGATAAGAGCTGATCGATGGCTAGCGCTCTGGCTCCGCTGTGACCCAGCCCAGCAGAGGGTTCAGTGCTCAGACAGGGCAGAGGGCTAAAAGGCTCCAGCTAGCTAGAGGACCACAGATTGACCTCTGGAACGTACCACATATACAGTACACATGCCTTGTGTTTGTAAGTTAGCGCTAGCACTGGCATTTTGGGACATGCAGAGAATTAAAGCAGGCAAGGATGCTAGCTTAACACTCTGAAGAATGATAATGTGCACAAGCACAACATAAATGGATAATCGTAAGAATGTACATAGTTTATTGAGATGCTAAGGATGCTAGTAACCTATACTACTGATCAAAGTTTGGAATAATTACATTTTTTTCATGTTTTTAATAGAAGTCTCTTATGCTCACCAAGGTTTTATTTGATCCAAAATACAATAAAAACATACTATTTTGAAAATGTATTACAATTTAAAAGAACTCGTTTCTATTTAAATATATATTAAAATGTAATCTATTGCTGTGATGCAAAGCTGAATTTTCTGCATCCATTACTCCAGTCTTCAGTGTAATTTTCTTCATTCTTCAGAAATAATTTTAATATGTTGCTCAATAATATGAACAATATTACTGTTTTTACTTTATTTTTGATCAAATAAATGTAGCTTTGGTGAGCATACTACATTTCTTTTAAAAACATAAACAATCTTATTATTCCAAATTTTCTACAACACTAAAAAATTATTCTTTCCGAGGCTCTTGACTGCATTGTGACTTACAGAGCTCTGTCTTGTAAAAGCCATGCCTAAAGCCATTAGAAGAAGGTTATGATGGATTACAGGGTTGAAAGAAAGCAAACACCATATTTGGAGAAAAATAGATAAAACGGTAACCTTGTTCCCTCCAAGATTGAACATTCCAGTGCTGTAATAAAATGTGCGGGTGATAGTCACAGGACCGCTCGTCATATACAAAAATAAATCAGCGGGCAGGTATGTAAACAGTCTCAGACGGTTTTGTTCCACGCTGAGTTTCACAGATTATAGACTGACTTCCCTTTAGACCAGGTTGTTTCCTCTGACACTCAAAGATTAGATTGTATCACCCACAAGATTTATCTAGTTTACTGTAGTTATAACTCGTTATGGCAGATTTGAGCCCCGATGTTCCGTGTTGCCTTGGCAGGGCTGATTTATAGCCTGCTGGCACAGTCCGTTTGAGTTGAAAACTGCAAGTGGAGAAGTAAATTAAGGGGATTATAGTGAGAAAGAGTTTGTGGAATCACGCAGCACCAGATACATCTACAAATGAAAGGGAAACAATTTGGTCTGCAACCCTTTTTCTTTCTCTTGCTCTTTCTCAGTCTTTTTCAACTTCTCTCTCAATCCATTTTCATTTCTTATTGGGACCTTGAGTCAAAAGCTTATAAATCTTCCACTGCTGATTAACACTCTGTAGTGTAATGATGCTGCTATCTTTTTTCAAAGTTTAAAACTAGAGTGAATGACCTTCACAGCCATTCAGGATAGTCATGTATGTCACGCATAAAAACAAATCATTCAATGGTACCAATCAAGAAGCTCTTTAATGTATCAGAAGGTGGAGAGAGTGACAGAAAGAAAGCGCTGAAGCGAGACGAGAGCAAAAAGAAAGAGCTGCAGACAGCTGAAGTGGATTTTCTGTTTCTAGTGGCTCTTTGGTAAAATGGAAGTGACAAACAGCTGCTTACACTTGGCAGGCGGGCTGGCTCTTCACAGCTGTTTCAAAATAAACAGAAATGGAGACCCTTGTAAAGTTTACATTCCGTACCAAACTCTCCCTTTAATTATTTTGCAATCTGTCCGCTGAGCACTTTTTATCAATGGGATGTTTATGCCCCCAATAGATTAAACTGAACGCATGTTAAACACAGATAAGTAGTTACTTCTTGTTGAACTGCATTTAAAGCTAATTTTGGTTTTGGGTGCAATCCCACAAATGGCAGCATTCACTGATTCAGTGACTGATTTCATGGCTGAATGCGACCAGTGAATTGAAGCATACAGGCCCCTCATGGGGCTGTGAGTTTAAAAATGAAGCATAAAGTACGGAGAGAAAAAAAAAAAAAGAAAGGAGAAGGACAGGAAAGTAAAACTTGAATGGACTCATATATATCAGGTGACAAATTATAAATGAATCTGCTCATGTCTCTGCCTATTCATGTGTGTTTATTGAAAAGCAAATGTTTGAATAGATGTGAGAATTGTGTAGTATAAACAATGGAGCAGCCGGAGGAAAAATGATGGGCGCGCATGACAGGTACTGGTGTAGTGTTTATGAAAGACTAAGTATGAGTGTCCACCAGCAGAACACTGTTTGCCCTCAGGGGGCCCTTAAAGGGACAGAGCATTTCAGAGAAGACATCCTGGTACCAAATCATGTTTGCAGTATTTATAAAAAAATAAAAAAAAAGATATCCATCTGCTGATTGACCTTCTTGTTTTGAATCAGGATATTCTTGAATGCAAAGCAATGCTTTTCAATATTCAAAGAGGTGAAAACTTTTCAGTTCAGAAAAGTTTTTGCCCAGAACCATCCGCTGCCATGTCAACATAGAGTTAAAGAGGAAGGTTTGAGGGTGTCTCACTTGGATTATTTACCCCAAACTTTCACCTCAGTTTAACTTGAACTGTCTTGCCTATGATTTATCGAGAGATGTTGAACTATGTGGAGCAGGCCAACTTATAGGAATGTTGTTGATGTTGCACCTCGCTGAAAGACTTCCTCACTCTTGTTATTTAAGCAAATGGATGAACAGCAATGTATAAAAATTATGTACGTCTACATATTAGCATGTATAATACTGCAAATCTAGGAGTAAATAATTCATTTCTAAATTCAATAAATAATTCACTCTGCTTAATTCAGTTGTCAAAATTGTAAAAAAAAATAATAATTATAAACCTTTTTCCTTTATCTCTTCTTTTTTGCAGATGTTTCAGAGTGATGTTAATCACTACAAGATCTGTCATCAAGTTCATGAAATAGGCTGCGGAAAATATTCTGTTATGGACTAGTTATATTTCTTCACAGGAAAGCTTGTTAGAAGACTGCAAGTATCTAGCCATCATCTAAGAGATACATTTGTGAATGCTGGAACATACTTGCAAATCTAACAAAGCATTGAACTCTATTAAATGAATACATACGGTAATGTTCATTAAACCCCAAATATTAAACCCTAAAATTGCCTTTGTTCCCCCAAGTGACACTACAATGACGCTCCAACGCTGGTCAGCATTTTCCTTTTCCCATATTTAGTAATGAAACTTGTTTTGTACCTAAAATAACAAGGACTAACATTCACAATATGTCAGCATAGAACCTTCCGGGTCCAGGATTGTTGGCAAAGCTACACATCTGGAAACACTTCACACGTTCCAGACTAGCCAAAGGTGAGAACCAAGGTCTGAGCATCAACTTTAAAGGAGAATGTAACCGAGTATGATTCCTTTCAATACAAGACTTTGCAAAGTAATGAACAATTCAGTTATTATACAGCCCCCATTTACATTTATGATAGATTTACCATAGTGGGGAACATACAACTACATCATAAATGTAGTTAAAGATCTTTGCTGGCAATTTACTCTTAAGAAAAATTTACAATAATTTATGGTCTGTATACTTAGCCAGACATGTAGATAAATAATCTTTTGAATTTTAAATTAATAATCTTACTTCTCTCTTAAAACTCTTTGGACATTTTTGGCTCCAGGCCCTGTTGAATCTGACATATCTCATATGGTGACTTTAATGTGTTTTTGCTGACTTGCCATTTGTTCAGTGGAACATTAATCAAGAAAAAGAATTAAATTGTATTAACCAACTGTATCTCCCATAAGAACTCACCAAAAAAAAAAAGTGTTGCTATAGCACATATTAATGTTACTGAAGAGTTTTCACCTTAATATACTGCTTTTAAATATTCTTTTAGTTGTCAGAAATGAAATGAATAAACTTCTAAAAAATGTGATGTAAGAAGTCAAGAGGGATGTTTAAGTCAAGAGGGATTTTATGGTTTCCCATCACTGGACTCAACAGCCTAAGACCAGCAGACAAAACACAAGTGATTCAGTTTCTCTTTGCACTTTCAAAAATAATCGATATTACATGACAAAGTAAAACTTTGAAGTTCAATAAACCAACTTAACAGAGAACACATTTAACAATAAGAGGTGGTAATAAATATAATCAATCATGTGGTTCGTTGGAAAAGAGTATGAGCTACAAGCTTGTACATGGAAGCCTGTGGAGTCAGATATAGTCATTTAATCCAGGCCTTCAAGGTCCTTAGACTCCTGCTGAAATGCCCCACTGTGAGTTATAGAGTACATGTGTCCAAGTACACATGTGAGTTTCACGCTTTTTTTTTTTTTTTAACAAAGGGCCATTCAGGATTTAAGCTAAATCTGAACATCCAAAAATTGAAAACATTCAGTTCATCTCTCCATCAATAATAGAGTAGAGTAGAGTAGAGTAGAGTAGAGTAGAGTAAAGTAAAGTAAAGTAAAGTAAAGTAAAAATAAAATAAAATAAAATAAAATAAAATTGAATTGAATAAAATAAAAGTGGACTGACAACATTTTTACACCTAGATGTACATTTGACTTAAATGCACTTTCTCTGCCCACTTTCGGCAAGGGGGCGTGTAATTATATAACTACATACATCACTTATAATATTAGTGTTTGTTGATAAAGCACAGTTTTTTTTTTAGCAGGTCTACATTTATTCATTTACAAGAAACAATTTTATCTAAAGCAAAAACATTTTATGTCAGTGTACATGGCATACTGATGTTTTGTGAAATCTGGACTTTTCCAAATATTTTGATCTACAGCTTAAGACCCCACATAACCAGCAACGTTTGAAACCTGGAATGAATGACTGACAGGTAAGAAGGACTTTCAGGAAGCTTTAGTGTTACATTACAAATGCAATTTGATTACATGTGTTTCAGATCATGTTTCAGATCACAATACATTTTTGATTCTGTTTACATCTGTAGTTCTGTCCACTTGTGATCAGACTGACCAAATGGATGTTAATACCAGGTGTAAATGAGGCCATTGATGCTTTAGACAGGTCTCAATCAGCATTGCCTAATCAATGCTACCTAGCCTTAGTGCTAATGTGGACAAGTGGCTAATTTGACAGCGTCTGTGTTAAAAATTACACCTTCTGTTTTTGCAGCAGTTAGCAGGAGCACTGAAGCCTATTTAACGCATCACAATGTGTCAAAATGAATACCTCACTCCTTCCTCTCCCTCCTCAACCCCTCTCTATGCTCTTCTCGTCCATCATTGTCCTCTTTTTGAGGTTGAGCCTGTGTCATGGGCATAGCAATGCCTTTGAAAGTCTGTTTATGGGTTTACAGTGCTTTCCTGGCATGTGGCTGAACAGCAGGACTCTGCTAACAGTCCCAGCAGGAGTTAGAGATCCCAATGTAGCCCTGCTGAGCACCAAAGGATAGCCCAGTGATACAATAATAACAGCCGTCAAATCTCGTCCAGAGCAAAGATATGGTGAGTCCTTGACCTGCTACTTCCTTCATTCTCAAATGGAGATCAACATACTAAAATGACCACAGAAAGCAAAGATTGATCCTATGGGTTCACAACAAGATTAAAGAAAGAACAACAAGCCATGTCTGACATAATGGCATCATTTGCTGGGTTACAATGAATTTGGAAGTGGAAAGAGCCTCAAACAGAGTTTGAAAGGTTCCACAAAGGGAGAGGGAGAGAGAAAGCAAGGGGGTGGCCTCTCTGGAACGACTGGATAAGTCTACGGCCTCCAATCGGCCTCTCATCCAGATAACAAGGCAGAGACAGCCTCACAGATCAAGAGCCATTATCAGGGACTCTTCCTGGTCAGTGGAGCATTAAAGTCCCGAACAGATCCAGCACTCTCTCAACCCTGTTGGGACCACCACCAGAGACCAGCAGGAGGGAAATGAACCTCAACATCAGAGCTGTTGAACATTCCTTAAGAAATTACTGAATGAAAGACCAGAAGTTGACACAATATTTAGGCATCTAACTGGTTCGCAATGTTTGGATGCTTCTGTGAATTGGCCTGTGGGTTTAGACCGCACAGACTGGGAAAGGCAGTCCCCACATTGACAATCAATCTTTCTTCATAACTGAATAGTGAAGGACAACTGTAGTTTGATCAACATGTATACATATTGGATGATGCCGAGCTACAATCACGTTATTCAAGTCTGTTAATCCAACTTCACAAATATCAGACTCATACCATTTCAGTTGGACTAAAGTGTTCACATGTGTGTCAAATCCTGCTCCTGAAAGGCCAATATCCTGCAGAGTTTAGGTTGAATTCAAATCAAACAAACTTGAACTCCAGGTCTCCAGGATTTCTAGAAACTTTCAGGCAAGTGTGTTGGGGCTGGTTGGAGCTAAAACTCTGCAGGACACTGGCCTTCCAGAAGCAGAATTGGACACCCCTTCTTTAAAAAAGACGAATTATTGGTTTAGTCTGAGAGAAATAAAAACTTTGAAGTCCATGTAAATGGTGACTGCTCCTTGTAGTGGATGGTTTGACATCTCTGTTGCTAGAACACAAACATGGGAATCTTAAGAACTTTCTACATTTGCCAAACCTGTAAGGTTTGAGGATTCCAGCATTATTGTAAATGAGAACAAGCCGGCAGACACAGCTCTAGGCTAAAACCTCTCCTCCATAGAAACGCATGAATTGTATCTCCAATTACCTAGTGGCCACATCAACATCACATGAAACATATCATTGAATATATGAAACTGGACAAGAACTCATTCTATACAACACGGTCGAAAGCACCATACAAGAATCATATAACTATGTAACTTTCTGAGCTTGCTCACTATTTCCCTAAGCATGAGGCAGACTTGACACATATACATAGACACAAATGCGCAAAGTCAGTAGGGGGTGGACGGCTAGGGTATTAAAAGATTAAAGGCTCCCGTTTTTACTATATGTATTTATGCTGTGTAGTGAGACGCGAGATACAATGGCACTGTGAAGTCAGTGTACTGTTACTGTTTTTTCATCGTCGTTTTCAATTTGTTATACTGAGGCTCGGGGTCTGGAGGGCAGGGAACATTTGTCATGCAGTCTTTTGCCTTAAAAGCCATCTGTGCAGAGGCTAATTCATTTCCTCTCTCTGCCGACCGCTCCTCTATAAACCCCCACCAAATAAGTCATTAGAAATAAAGTCATCATAAAACCACTCCAGCAAGATGAACATGACTGCCTCTCGGCCTGGGCGAACAACAACACTTAAACATCATGGGATCCCTACACTCATAGAGATTGACCGGCGCCAGAGAAAGAGAGATGCCATGGTGGCTGTAGGCCTGTGCCTTGATTAAGTCTTTGATTTTTGTTGCTTGGACCTCTCCATGCCATATTTTGCCATTCACTCAATGAGGTTGACATACATTCACCTAGAGTACCGCATATACAGTGATATGAATCACTGCTGTATACAACCAGCACATTATATATGTATCTATATGGGCCTCTTGGCTCATATTGGACAGTGTTCTAAGAACAGAAGTTTGAATAAATCAAGGGGCGCCGAGGTTTAAAGCAGCATTTGGAAAGTGCCCGAGTATATTCCTTGCTCTCGCTACAGATGAGCAATACATCCTGCCTAGAGTTGCAAAATTCTTAATTTCATCTTTCGGCAGCCAAATAAAGAAGACCCACTAGCAACAACCTCCTGCTGCAGCTGAATTAGTGATGAGAGGAATACACCAGTGTGTGGCATCAAATACACCAAATCATATAGGACTGATATTTACCATATTATATTTGACACCCCTATATGTGGATCTCTAGAAGGAACTAGTCATTTCAAGTACTCCAAACTTTTTTTGTGATTCAAGAGGTCATGTTTTCCTCCCTAACCTCTAAAAACTTCCAACCAAATAAGAGCTTATCAGTTATCGTGAATTAGAACATGACCATCCATCTCCCGAGTAGAAAGGAACTCTGAATCCAGAGGCTTGCTGGAGATGACTCCAGCCCTCCAGGGAAAGGAGAAAAGTTCATGCAGAGAGCGAGACAAAGAGAGAGGGTGATGTACTCCCTCTTCATCCTCAAACGATGGGCCGCCTTGTTTACAAATTGGACATGTTGGCTACGGCTCTCATACTTTGCCAGAATGTAGCGTACTGGTTTATCTGTCTGACATTTTTCAAACGGCTTCTCTGAACTTCCATGCGAATGTAAACATGTACAGAGGGAGAGGCTCTGGTAATTGAACTGCGAACATCCTTGATAGGAAGATCCTAAGGCATCATCAGCTAAAGGAATCATCTGATCATCGCCAAAAAGGGGAAGGGAGAATTCTTATATGAGAAGTTCCGACAGGACATCTCTGCATAACAAAAGCCAGTACTTTTTTGCTGACAGTTATTACAGAGGACAGAAAACATGATTTCATGACAAAAAAAAAAAAAAAAAAAATATTTTTCATTTTTTACCTCGACATATTTACAGTACAAACCTTGTCAGTGAACTGTGAGGGCAAAAAAAACAAAAGAATTGTTCATTAATCGTAATCGAGGTAAAAGGTCCAATTAATCAAGGTTTTGTTTTTAGGTCATATCGTCCAGCCCTACATTTATTAAAAAATATCTTTCTGGATCCTCAGATGCT
>NW_015627959.1:1624686-1653075 GCF_001515625.1 Sinocyclocheilus rhinocerous
AAAAAAAAAAAAAAAAAATCTGTTTCAGTTATTATCATCATTAAACACGGCTATTTGAAAGTTGTAAAATAATTTAAATAATAATAATACATCTAAGTAAAGTTGTAAAATAATTCTCAAATATGGTTCTAAATATGGTTCCCTGAAGTACCTGCTAAAATCAACCAATAGTGAATTTCCACTGAAATGATGCTAGTTATACATTATTAACTTAACAACAATGAACATTTTTTGTAATTATTTAATAAAATAAGTTAAATACATTCAAATGAAACCGATCTGTCTACCTCTAGTACCTACAATGATCAATGAGTTCAAAAATGCTCGTCAGCAATGTGCTGAAGTCGATGGGATATTGGTTTGAGTACATTTCAGGCATTGTTTAAACTGGGAGGGGTCTCTGATATTAAACATATTTACAGTTGCATTAACAGGAGTAGTATGCACCATCTGGTCATTTTCAAATAATGTGGTATTAAATGTTTCTATCATGTTAATATCAAAATAGCTCAATTATAGAACTGTTTCTCAGTAAATTTATACAATAAATCGATTTTTATGTATCTATGAAATCGAAATCTCTTTTTCACAAATATAAGGATTTTTCATTCCACTACCCTGTTAAAACACGTATTTATGAGACCTCTATTGTTATTTTAAGAGTTCAGCAGCACATTCCCTTGCTGTGGTGACAACACTAAAATAATCAGAGTCTGGAGCTTGTCTTTGCAGTTCCACATCCTGAGCCTTCTCAAACTTTTATGATTTGTGGCAAAACAAAAAAATATATCTTTCTCCTTTTCGGCTTTGAGCAAGCAGTCCCTGTGTACTGTATGTAGTTGGATCAAATCCTGGAAAAAGGGATTCAGATGTAAACACAGCAAACGTTTGGGACACTGAAGTGGTCTGAAAGATATGTGGGATTCATAAAATCAAAACATCAAACGCATTTTCAAAATCATGAGTGCAACAAATTCAAATAATTCACAATGACTAATTATATCATCTCAAAAAGAGCCATGTGACCTTGCCTTTGTACACTTATGGAGATATGAGCAACTACATTACTGTAACTGTGAATATGAAACTTTAAAATACAGAAAAGTACAAAGAAAAAGATAGAATACAAATTTACACTGTTATATATCAATGATCATACCTCTCAATAAAATGATTTTTTTTTTATTTAACTTGGCAAAAAAAAAACAAGAACACCCACTAGCACCATTTCCAACACAGAAAGGGTAAAAGTGAATGCAAGCATCTTCTAAATATTACAACAGCACATGTGGTGTGATCACAGGGGTCCGGCATCTCCAGCTTAGGCAACACCGTGTCAATATGGTTCATTCAAACACCATCAGTGTGAGCTGGTCATAATTCCCACAGTTACTCCTCTTCAATCCCAGCGGTTATCTGTATCCTCTCCCTCCTTTTTTTCCTGACACTTTAAAGTTCACTCCATGATATGCTCATACTCCTAAAAGTGCTGCTTTTAAGGCCCTCACAAGAAAGATCTTGGTGTAAAGCCCTGAGAAAGAATGTCCAGCATGCCCAAAAAGTCTTTCTTGGGTGTTGCTCCACTGCACTGATGTATGTGTTCCTGTTAACAATATTTTAGCATCTACATGACCTTCGGCTGAGTTCTATATCCTGAGAAAATATGTCTCCTAATACC
The DNA here is from genome assembly GCF_001515625.1 of Sinocyclocheilus rhinocerous. Classification (NCBI taxonomy): domain Eukaryota; kingdom Metazoa; phylum Chordata; class Actinopteri; order Cypriniformes; family Cyprinidae; genus Sinocyclocheilus; species Sinocyclocheilus rhinocerous. The sequence continues at coordinate 1,626,365 of NW_015627959.1, forward strand.
GGAACGGATTATTTTCTGTTACCATATCTTTGGGGAGACATCGACATAAATATGCACACTTCCTCACCGCAAAAGATTTTAGCACATTTGTTAAAGTTATGGCCATGGCTGTAAATCACTGGAGCCAGATTTGTGTTCTCTAAAATGCGTAGGATTGAATCATAAATTATTTATCTTGTTCATCTTCACAAATTAAAACACTCCCCTTACAAGAATAAAAATTATTCACCACTCCTCACTCCAGAAGCCAGTGCCGTCCACTGGTTAGCAGAGTTTCCAAGACTTGCTCTAATTTGTGCCGTTGACGCAGGAAGAGTTCCCCCAGCTTCATTTATCACTTTTTTCCCTTTTTTTTTTAGATTATCTCTGCCAAATTAGCTCTAAAGTCTATGCCATTTGTTACTTTTGAAATACACTGTTTTATCGACAAAGATCTCGGTCTTGTCTAACTGGATCTCTAAGCAGGGTGGTTCGTTTAGAACTCAGATGAATTATTTACCGGTTTAGGCAACCTGGACTGTTGCCATCACTCCCATTACTGAACTTTTCGGGGCGCTCACTCTTGCCGTTGTGTTTCTGACAGTTTTGGCCAAATAGAAAATATGAATCAATGAGTATGTGTAATTCGTTTCTGCTTGGCATCACAAGTATGCCAATAAGAAGCAAAATGTATCAGATAAACACTAAAACTGTCATGTGTACACAAATTAATGAAAGTAATTCATCATCTATATGAGAAACTAAGGATCATGGACATCAACATACAGGTCTTGATGTCCCTGGCCAAATATAGGAAAAGCCGTTATTATTCTTTAAATAGAAAGGACATCTTAGTTCACATTAAACATTGCCTGAAAAAATGACCTGGCTGTGCTTCAGCAGAGAAGTGTTAACGTTGGCACTTCTACTGTGTACACTTTCAGTAAATTGTTTTAGTGTTTATTTGTTCAGATATGCGCTTAGGGAAGGATGAATGGGAAAGCAGACATCTCTTCTCTTCTATCTTTCCTTTTTCAGTCATAATGACTCACTAAGGTGTAGGAAAGTATGTCATTGAGAATTTCCACAAGAGTTCCAAGCCATCAGTGACAGGATTGCAAAAGAACAGCCTACAATGAAATAGTCTGAAAGGTGCCTCAGCCTGATGTACCATCTGAATTAGAGAAATTTGGTGATTCTTGGTCATTAAAGGGCTTGAATACGACAAATGAACTAAGTTGGTATCCACAATTTTTTTTTCTACTAATTCAACATCACTCACTTTTTATGTTGTATGAGTTATAATGATGGTGTACTCTCACTTTTTTTTTTTCTTAATTGCATTAAAATAATACCATAGCTTGTTTGCACCAGTGTCCAAGGTGTTCAAAGACATGCTCGGAATAGTAACACAGCACTTACTATGCTATTTTAAAGACGTCCAATAGTAATTAGAGGAATATTCTGGGTTCAACAGAAATTAAGAATAATCAATTTCATTTGTAGAATAATGTTAAATACCAAAAAAATTTACCTAATTTTCATTTTAAAAAAACAAATAAAACATTGAGGTTATAGTGAGAAAGAACGGAATGGAAAGAATTTTTGGAAGATTTACTTGGAAATAATTTTTGGACAATTTATATGCAGAAATGTGAAGCTTTATAATTCTAAAAATGCACTTACGTTACTTCTATTGACGTGTGTATTATTTGAGCTGTACAGCTGTTTAAATAATCATTTTGTGGTAATCGAGATTATGCCAACTGCTGTCAATTGATCTGACATTAGCCCCCGGTTTCACAGACAAGGCTTAAGGCTAGTCCCAGACTAAAATGCATGTATGAGCGGTCTCAACTGAAAATATCTTGCTCTGACATATGTTAAAATATGTCAGTGTCGTTATTCTGTCTCAAGATGCACACCTGTAAAGTTTTCTTCTAAGACTTTTTTTTATAAAAGCTGCTTAAATATCTTAATTTTACTAAGGCCTAGTCCTGGCTTAAAGCTAAGCCCCGTCTGTGAAACCGGGCCTATGATTTTTAGTTTCAGCACTTTCAACACAATGCCTCTCAGCTTACTTCAAGTACTAAAACCTCAATGGTGCAGAATTCATGACAGTTCACAAAGAAACAGCACTGTCAGTGAACCAAGGACCAGCGAGACTGTGGCTCTTATCAGTCTGAACCCAAACTCTTCATTCTCACTGCAGAAGAGCTCAAATTTATTACTTGTTATCCTTTCCCCTAACACCATTACATAACATACCCAAGGTAATGTACACACTAATGGGGAGAGTGGTGTAAATCCATCCTGCCATGATATATGTCGGTTTTGACGCGAGCGGCACTGTTATAAATCGGCCTGGACCACAAACACAGGCCAAGTAATGCCCAAACAGTCCGGTAAAGATGTCTGTAATTTGACTTATATCTAAGTATTTATCTCTTTGGAATTCCACGGCAGCCCTCTTTGTCTTTCTTCCCTATACATACAAACAGAGAGTACAAACACCCACTTTCCATGGTGAATAAAGACCATGTCGTGTAAACCTAGACACACTTCATGATTGGTGGAGGCATAGATGGACTAAGGTGAAATACTGCAGAGTCAAGAAAAACTCTCCATCATAGCCACTGTGACAGTCTACCCTCACCGCAATAATAATGGACTGGATGTTTGGTGTGCCTGGTGTCTGTCCACTAAGGTTTGATATGATGACCCACCATAGAAGTCTCACGAAGCCTAATGGCTCCACTCAGAGGGAAGGAAAACACAGGCACTGACACACATCCATTGTTTAGTCAAATAAATACTGGAAATAAGTTGCTGTTGTCTTGCAATAACTGCCATAAAATATATGTATATTAATGAGCTGTGAAAGTGTGTAATAACAGACTAATCCTTGTTTGTTTTTATTCCCCCAGGAAAACAGAGAAAGAAGAAATGGAATGAAAAGAGCTGGAACAAGAACATTCTGAGAAGACAGCAACAGGAAGACATTTCCACTGCACTAAAAGTGGTTTTCACACTGTTTTCCAAAAGGAAAACAATGACTTATTAGTGATGACCCTACATACAGAAGACTCAGTCTAGACACTAACTGTAATATATTCCATTCAGCTTTGCAAAAACACAAGCATTGCCAAATAGGACTCAAAGAAGACTACTGGAAACCCTAGTGCAAAGTCATACACATAGACAAGTCCAAGACATAGGGAAAACAAAAGCTGGCCTGGCCTTACCAGCCAAAACACAGCAAGGCACATACGCACCTGTTAAGAGAACAGCCAATGACAAGCAAGGTAAAGCCCCTGTTTTGCTTGGCACATCAGACCCATTGCAAAAAGATGAAGTAAATTGGGGAAAGGCCATGCTTTTGCTTGGCAATTCCCATCCATCCTCTTACCAAAAAGAAGGAGCTGGTCTATTGGCATTCATATAGAACGGTTAAATTGAAAATTAAAGCAACTTGGCTCCACAAATAGAGTGTCAGATTTTGAAAGGTTTTAAACAGCTGCATTAGATAAAGTGATGCATGGCCTCACGATTCATTTCTGAATGTTTTGTTAATAATCAGACATGCAACAGTCCATAATCTTCCAGGGAATACACCAGCTGTAGTAACACTCAAGAAATGAGCTGATCATCAAACAGTTTCTCTCATCCATGTGGCATGATTGGATAAGTAGGGTTTTCAGACATGCGTGGCTCAGAGTCCAGGAGCATGTGATGCAGAGCAGAGTAATCCACAAGTGTGTGATTGATTGAGGAATACAATAAACTGAAGCTTGTTAACAGAGACACTACTATGGGGAACTGAGAAAGGAGATTCCCTGATGTTCAACCTCAATCATGCATGACAAAAAAATAATGTAACCCAAAAAATAGTGTAGCCTGGTTAATGTTCCAGTTCACCCAAAAATGAAAATTCAATCATGACTATCGATTTTTTGTGTTACACAAAAGCAAGGATTGGTACTACATTAGGGTGAATAAATGAAGACAGAATTTTAATTTTAGGGGTGAACTATCCTTTTAAAGTTCAACAGGAATAATGCCACAACCACTGCAGAAAAACATTATTGTCTCAGAAACTGTGGCATAAGACTGAGGAAGACGTCATTTATAGCATATTGCGTTGTCTACTGGTTGGTGTAAGATGTCATGTTGTTGTGCATACGATGTGCACTGCAAGCATGTGCACATATGGCTCTGATTAAAGCCCAGATTCCCTGTTTTTTTATTGGATTTGGGATGTATTGCATAAACTGGTTAGTAGTTCGGGCCAAAGAATGTGAATTATGAATCTCATTTGTCTCTGAAATTACTCTGAGCTCCAGAAAAAAAAATCAGGTCTGAGAGGTGAAATTGCTTTAGGTGGTGTAGCTGCATTAGTGCAACATACAGAGCAGAAACACTGGACAGACTGATGATGATGATGATGACTGGAAAAGTGAGCTTGACTGAAAACAAGCTGTCCTCATTAGTGTAATGATTTTTCACTCTCATTTTATTTGGGTAGAGATTGATTGGTGATAATTCTTAATGTGGTTGCAAATAGACATCAGGAGGAAATGGCTGCATGGCGAGCGAATATGAATGCGAGTCTGGTGTGTGAACGGATGAGTCGTCCGTGTCTGTTACACAGGGGCTTGTCTGACCGCATTGGCTCCGAGGCCTGTATTTCCCACATGTGTCAGGTGTGCTGATCATATTACTGTCTGTAGGGCTTCAACGTTGACCTCAATGGTGCGAAACGGACAGCAGCCTGATCAAGAAGCACATGGAGATTAACCCTCTATTCAGTTCGGCCCTTTTTCTCACATTCTGCTTTACGTAATCAGAGAGTAACTGAGGAGGACAAGAAACAATGGAAAGGTTGATCCTGTGTTTCTGTGTATGTGTGTGCGGTGAAAGGAAGTGAGTGTTGGTGAAGGAGAGGTGAGGAGACTTTGAACCATCAAAAACAGTGCAAGAAGAAAGGGGGATGAAAACAGAAGTGGGTGGTGATGGAAAGATGAAGAGGAGGAGGGAAAAAAAGAGCAAAGTCTGTGGTCCAGTGGGGAAGTCTGCAAAAACATACGGAGAGAATGAAGATAACTTGCAGACGAATGGAGATAGTGGCAGTGGTTCTGATCAGACAGAGAGTTAACCATCATTGGAAACCAGCAGAACCAGCCTATCCACAGAATCTGGGCATTCTGGGAGCACCAGAGCACATCATTCAGGCTGGCTCAGAAAGTGAGGGTGAGATATTATGTGTTAGGGGGTGAACAGGTGTTATAAGACGGGCTTCTGAGTGATGATTAGTATAGATAAGAATTATGGATGGGTTGGAGAGAAGGAAAAGAGTGACAGGAGAAAGAAAGGAGGGTTCTCAAGAACGAATATTTGAAAATTGATTGCAAGAATTCACAAGAGCTACAGCTACTGACAAAAGTGAAGTGTTTAGGCATTCATGGTGCACATGAATTTAACTGAACACAACCTTAGAGATTTGGAAATATATAAAAATGAATACTGGTAACAGACACTGCTATGTACAGTTATACATGGTGTTATAATTACCCTTCAGCTAGTGTCCATTTAAAAACTCTGAAGTCGTCTCACATTGTTAACTGAGTTCTACCCGCTTACCAAATTCCCATTCATTAGTATTAAAATAACTTAAAGTTTATAAATCCATTGTATAGATTTGTTTTAGTTTTATGATTATGTAAACAGCTTCTAAATTAAGGTATAAATTAAAAAATATATAAAATATCAATAAAATTAAAAGAAACTTGTACAATGACATTTTTTGATGGGAGTTTTGTTTATGCCTAATGCTTGTTACAGCTTACATGTTATTTAATTCTTTAATTTCTAGATATTTAGGAAAATTAAACGTTGCTTAATATTTTTATTGTTAAATAATCAATAATCAAATAAAGGTCAATAAATAATTAAGTATATATCAATCTATCTCAAATACTCCTTCACATAAAGTACAGATAACTTTTCTATGAAGAATTAATTGACAAATTACATTTTAAATTAAACTGTGAAATGCATGAATACAATAGACTAACAATAGAAAAAAAGTTCCCCCGTTTAAAATATGCGCTTTTTAATAAAATTTAAAAAAAAATCAAGGGAAATCAGTTGTCTTCTTTAAAGTAATTAAATGACTCAATATTAACTACAATTGTGAACATGTATTTTGTATTTTAGTATTTCGTTTTTTTTTCACCGAAAGAAAGAAAGAAAGAAAGAAAGAAAGAAAGAAAGAAAGAAGAAAGAAAGAAAGAAAGAAAGAAAGAAAGAAGTGTGTACCACAGCAAATAAGTTCACCGCATGTTTGGAATAACCTGTTTATAATGACTGTGATTCATGAGGGCAGATGAATTGCATTAAAATCTCGTAAATGTCCCCTAAATCTGGACTTTTGCCTGTTCCGTATCAGTTGACATATCAGATGGGCTTAATACTGATATAAATTAAGCTGAGGCGCTTGTTACAGTTTACCTGTCGGCATGTTAGTGGAGAGGCAAGGTGGGAAAACATGTCAGTTTTCAGAGACGGTCAATTATCACAACTACATCGGCAAAGAGAACAAACGTCTGGCAAAGAAGGTAACGTGATTTGAGAGGATTTTTCGGTGTGACTGCGCGGCTTTATTTTAAGTCACTGGATTGAGGAAATGTTGAAAATAGCACACGACTCTCTTAATGAGACCTCCAGAGGAAAGAAGGGGTCCACCGGTTACTGCATTGACTGGGGGATGGGGCATTAGGCTTCAACCTTTTGCGGTTATATTTTGTCTAATATAACGGAAAGGCATATGATAGTTCAGTGGGACACTTTAATCATGAAACATAACAACAATGAACATTCAGAACTGAGCAGGAAAACTGAAAGCAGCGATGGGATGTAATCATTACATATATAGATATATGAATATGCAGCCTATATTTAATATATTCCGCGGTTTTAGGAATTTCTAAAAAAAAACAAAAAAAAACATGCTCTTTATAAATGATATAGTTACAGTGAGATTTTTGTTGCTATTTGTTGTTATTGTTATTTTATTTTTTTCCCTTTCATCATTTATGTCAGTCCTGCTTATGGCAAAACATATTCATACATTCTGATCATAGATAATCCATTAGTTTTGATTCATGCAAGGATTATTAAGCACCTCTCATGCTCAAATATTTGGTTCTGCATAACTTTATTTATTTTTACAAAATTCAGTTTGAAAGGAGATCAGAAAGAGGAGGAGGGGTCTATACCAGGAGTCTGACCAAGTGACCTGCAGGCTGATTATATGTCATTAACTGGAGACTCGCCCGATTTAAATTACTCGAGAACTTCCATTCAGACAGATGAATTACGCCTGAACCCCACACACACAACACTTAAACACGAATAAATCATGAACCGTCTTTTGTGAAATTTGTGAAATTTTACACACACGCGCGCGCACACACACACACACGACTCCCTCTTTCTCTCCTTCTGCCTCTCCCTTCATCTCTCTCTCTCACTCACACACTGACACACAGACAAGAATAGCTATGGCCATAGATATTCACACACTGTTTAACATCGCTGTTATATTTGGCACCTGGAGCAATACACTGTGAACTGTCAAAATTAAAAGAATCAAATGTAAGCTCAAAGTCCACCGCAACCAGCACTGATACTCGCATGGTGTAAGAGGCATTACAAGCAACAGTGCTCAGAATTAGAATTAGTCTTTTGTATTGAGTTCAAATTTTATACACTTTTCTCACTCAAAATAAGTGCTCGAACATGGATGTCGTGAAAAATAAACGGCCAACTGAGGATTAACAGATCCAGGAAACATAATTCTTGTAAAGTGTTTCGTATACAAACATACGATTTAAACATAGGCTATATTACAGTCAAAATCACTGTCCTGTTCTTGATGATGTCTAAACTTTAATGGCACCAATAATTTTTCAACTACGCGCTTATTTGTACTTAACATGATGAAACAGCGTTGATGTTTATTTATCAAATATAACAAAAATGGTCCCATTATAAGCTGTCGATGGCGTGATCATTTCAGTCAACATTTTTTTAAATGCAGTCAAACCGATTAAACGCTTTTACGACACTATTTTATACATTTTACATTATTATAATATTTTTTTCTATACTGGTTTTAATGTGTTTTTATTGGTCCATTAAACATTTTCACGCAAAACACCAAGTTATAGGCCTAATACGGAAAGGAAAAGTGATACATTTATCTTAATACTGCCAAATTAAAAACATTTCTCGTTTCATGCTGAATGTGTATATAGATTAAATATTTAGTTTAATCTATATACCTATACACACTCGATTTCAGCATTTTTGCCTTATTATTATTATTTTTTTTTTAATCACGCTTTATTTGAACTCGTTTGTACCGACAAGGCGAAACGTATAATTATATTCCCTAAACGCTATCTATCTATCTATCTATCTATCTATCTATCTATCTCAGCCGACTTAAGCTACTTCAAATTATTATATAGATCTATATACCTCTCTTCTTATATATGCCAGATAAAAAAAAGCATAGCTCACAGTCGCTATGAGGGTCTGAATAATGTAAGTTTTAACGTCTGTTTAAATGTCAAATCTGTTGCTCTGCACTTTGCTTTTCTTTGCTTTTTTCTCAAAAGGCAGGGATACTTAAAAACTATAATAATAAAACAAAATAAAAAATTAAATAGAATAGAATCAATCATATCCAGGCTTCTAGTTTAAATACGACCAATTTCTATTTTGTTTGTTAAAAAGGCATCTTATACTAATGCCATCATCTTATCTGAAAATTTAGCCAATTTTATTGCTGCATAAAAGGTTTCAAATTAAACTTACGAAAGAATGAAGGGATTGTGGCACACACACGCATAGGCTACATTTACAATGAATAAAAAACAAATATAAATGCCATTACACACACACACACACACACACACACACAAAATAAATACGGAAAAATAAACATGGAATGGCAGAATACGTTACCAGTCCCTTTTGCAAGTATTTCAAATTTATTTTATACATGTTGTATATACAAGGTAGTAGCCTACACTATCTTTGCAAGGGTTCGTGTCATTTGGGAGCGTAAACATCCTAACGCTGCAGTTCATGTCCCTCCTCCTCTACGACGTTATTGGCTGAGAACAGTTTTGACGACATATATGAACCCAAGCAGCTCAAAAGATGTAGCTGACATGGAGATCAAACGGCGGAATTCGCCTGCTTCCACAGAGTGAACCAGACTGCGAATTGCGTGCACAACATCGACTGGGTTTGGACATTTTTCCATCCAACGCTCCACCTCATTGATTCTATAACAAGGTTGAAATTCAGGAAGAAAAGGCTCTGAACACCGCTAAAACATTAATAACTATAGCAATGGGACTTTCTCGTGATGGATATTTGCAGTGGAGAATATAAGTGTAAGTAAACGATTTTTCACTAATAAATCGAGTGCAGTTACAGCTGAAGCCTGTTTTGTTCGTCTGTTAATGATCTGCTAGAAATTCAGCAGTATCTTTGTTATGACCAATTAAGCAGGACTGCATTTTTACTTTCTGTAAGAAATCAACAAATGAATACTTTTTATGGGGAGAAAGCCGGTGTCTAAATCGTCAAGTCAAAATATATGCACAATCTGAGAGCCAAAGAGTAGGCTACTCCGTCTGTGGTTCGCCTTAGGGTACACAAGTCTGTCGCCATGAGTTTAGTTGGAGGGTTTCCCCACCACCCGGTGATGCATCATGACGGCTATTCCTTCGCTGCTGCAGCTGCTGCCAGTCGCTGTCATGAAGAACCCCCATATTTTCATGGGTGGCTTATCAGCCATCCGGAGATGTCTCCTCCAGACTACAGTATGGCACCCTCGTACAGCCCCGAATACTCAGCAGGAGCCCACGGGCTCGACCACTCGCACTACGAAGGAGTACCAGGGGCCGGCGCCGTTGGAATGGGACCCCGACCAGTGAAACGTAAACCCACGGCAAACCGAAAGGAGAGGCGCAGGACTCAGAGCATCAACAGCGCCTTTGCAGAACTCAGAGAATGCATTCCCAACGTGCCCGCGGATACGAAGCTGTCCAAAATCAAAACCCTTCGTTTGGCTACCAGTTACATTGCTTACCTTATGGACATTCTGGACAAAGACGAACAGAACGGGGAAGCAGAGGCCTTCAAAGCGGAATTCAAAAAAACCGACGCCAAAGAAGAAAGGCGAAAGAAAGAAACGGTAAGATCTTAAAGTAAATGGATCTTCATAAATGTCGATAAACATTATTGCCATATATTAGACTTACATATAATGGAAACTTCCTTTAACTTTGATATAAAAGCTTTAAAATAATTCTGTGGAAAAAAATTGTTTTGTTGAACGTTGCTGTGCCTTTATCTAATTGTATTGTATAAATTAAAGTATTACATTTGCTGTCTTTATCGTGACCAGTACGTTGATCAAATTTGGTAATGTGCAATAGCTATAAAAATAATCTATTTTGTCTGTTGTTGTTTTTGTTTTGTTTTTTCCAGAACGACGTTTTGAAAAATTCAGGGAGCAGCAATGACAAGAAAACTAAAGGGAGAACTGGTTGGCCGCAGCATGTATGGGCATTGGAACTAAAACAATGAGACTAATGCAAAAGACACGAAATGAGGCCCTCTAAACTCATTTTTAGTTGTTCTCTCACATTATTTAATGGAATATTTATGTGCAATTTCCCGCTACGGACAGTGGATATTTGAGGAAAAACCATTCCATTTTAGAAGGAGGATAGGCTACTCTCTTGGTAAGAGATTGTGTGTTGCTGTCTGATATTGGTTTATTATTGTTTGTTTTCTTGTCCCATTGTGAATCAAAATGAGATATCTGCCACTAAGGAGTATACGTGAAATTCTGTCTTATTCTGTCTATCACTTTCAGTGTCTATTTTCTGTCTCTCTCTCTCTTCTTTAATAATGAGGACGATTAGTCGATGTTATGATATAGTAAATGTTTTATTTGAAAATGTCATGAAGTGTTATAATGTCATTTTGTGGTCGTACAATGCTGGTGTCTAAAACAACTGTTGAGTCCACCCAGTGCACTTCCGTCCAGAGACACAAAATTTAAATAATATTGGAGATGTAAACAATGTAATTAATTCAATAAACCACTGTTTTTAACACTCTTAGACCTTTTGTTGTATTGAAATGTAATTTAATCTAAAGATGCCACTTGGTAAATTGCACACTAAATTACTCACAGAAGTGCTGTTCGTTAGCAGAACATAGACTACAGTAGAAATTAATGATAGTTTTAGGGCCTAGAGAGGCTGTTGAATATATTTTCAATAATACTTACATAGACGTGACAGTCAAATCAAACAGCAGTCACGCGATGCATACCCAGCAGCTCCTCCAGCACAAACAGAATGATTCAAGCAGCCCAAACTGTGTTCTGCTTTGAGACATATTGGATTTTAAAAGGTATCTAAAGTTTTGAAGACAAATGTTTACATTTGACAAAACTGCTGTACAATGTGGCTGCTGTGAAACGTTTGTCACTTTATGCATGCAACACTGAATACTAAAAAAATAAATTAAAAAATACATTAATTACAAATAAACTGTTAATGCTAGCAGTAGCTATCGGCCTTGTGTACAGGTTGGCGAATTAATTTTTACAAGTAGGCCTATACCATTCGGCATAGAAAGGCTGCTTCGAGTAACAATGCTGTCAGTAGTTTCGAGAAGCTACAATTAAAAAAAATATAACTGATAAATATTATAATTATTATTATGTTAAAATAAGATTTGTATTTAATTTAACTCAATTTGATAATATGTCAGTGTACATGACGAAATCGGGACATGAATGAATTACAGCATTAAATGAACACCGGTGAAACGGGTGATACGGTTTCTGCAGCAGGTGCCAAAAGAAGATACAATTATAATTTAATTAATAAAAATTATGATTTTCTAGGGTATTTTATATGGTATTTTATATGTAGCCTAACAGGCTAGGCTACAGGAAAAAAGGGAAAAATCAGAATAGCCTACCATCTAAATCTCGAAGAAGGCTATTCGTGTAATGTTAATTAGGCTACCCTGATAGTATATATATATTTTTTTAAATAAACACGATTCTAACACTGAAACTGCACAGGCTATATAGGTCGTTAGCTATAGGCCTATGCTGTTTAATCGCGATAAGGGGGGAAACTGCAAGACGTTTAATTCCATAACTGCTAAAATAAATGATTGAGTAGACTCACTGGAGCCTGTGGAAAATGCCCAAATGACGTTAACAACAAAATACGGAGGAGGGCCAGCTTTGCTGGAGCGACTAAAGCCTGCTCGGTTGTGCAAATGATTGATAACGTGCCGATTAAAATGTGCAGCTGAAACTTCCCACTGGTGTGGAGGGGGATAGCACCACAATTCATCGAACCTAATTTTGGCAATGGCCATAACAACAGTCAGTAGTAGCCTATCCGCTGGAATTATGGAATAATACAATGACGTCAGTGATTTATAACAGATTCTTCATGTTGAACGATTTTTAAAATGATGCATTCGATGTATATTTAGGAAGACCAGTCTTTTTCTTTTTTCCTATTTCTTAATTGTTAGCTTTTTTTGGTGATTCTTTGTGTGCTAACGTGCTACTTGCTACGTGCTTGTCGTTCGGTGCAGGCCTCATAGTTTTCGTCTAAGGTTCTTTATGCAAAGGCATGCAATTAAACTGACATCTCAGGCAGAGTAAATCTGCTTAGATAGGAAGACACACAGACGATTTAAGACCCATCCGGTTACATTAAATTACCGCTTACGTTACATCGAATTGTCTGATTCCACAGGTTCTATGCACTAATAATTGTAGATCATTTGTTGAGAGTGTCAAGATGGCGTCTCAGATAAAATTAACCGTCTGTACTCCCTTGATTAAGAATACAGATAATACTGTGACCTCATTGTGACCTGCTGCCGCTCCAGTAACACGAATGACTCTCTAAATGGAAGAGAACACATATCTTACATTCGACACCATGATTCCTGAAGGCCTAAAGTAGTAAAGAGCCCTTATTTCCTCTGGCACTAAAGCAAACGAAGTAGTCTGAGCCAGGAATACAATTCCGTTGGTATAGCCTAGCTCTTTTATCTTTTACGTCCGATCACCTCATGTCCCATCTGATTAAATAACTCTAATTCAAAAACGTACGAATCCTGACCAGCACAAAATAATAATAATAATAATAATAATAATAATAAGTGGTATGTCAAGACTTCTTTATATCAACTTGCCTCGCCAATGGCACAAGACACTTCCCACTCAGCATAATAAATTGACTGGGTCTCTTTTGTGTAATTGTCCAAAACTCGATCTTAAAGTTCTTGAACTTATAGGGTCGTATTATATTTTAAAGCATGGACCAAACATAATCTTTTTCCTGGTATTACAGACATCTGTAAACCATTACCTCATAAGACCCTCCTCCTTTGTTTCTGTCTGCAGCAGTGGCTAGTAGACATGTTGACGTCAGAACAGAGCCATCCTGTGCCTATATTGTAAACGTAATCACTTACAAGGCCTGTGATCCTACCTCAACCTAAACCCTAGCATCATAACCATTCAGGAGAATCACTTAAATGACAATCTAAGCTTTAAAAAAAAAAAAAACAAGTATTGTTTAAGTGGCACGATCTCAGATAGGCCTACACCATTTAGATTAAAAACGATCGCACAAAAAACTAAATCTCGCAGTCTTTATCTAATTTTAAACGCAGAACAGATATGCAGGCCTTTTTAAGCAACGTCGTGTATGTTCTTAAAGTTCGTAAAGTTCTAGCTTCAGCTAGGCCTATGTTTTTTTTTCGTATACTAATGTCATATTTTAATATAGGCTAGTTCATTAGACTGGATCATCTGAGTGTAATTAAACGTAAATTAAAATTTTACATTTTGTCTCACATAAATGTGTCCCAATATAACAGATAATAGTCTAACGTAATTTAGGTTATGCGAGTTAAATGATTTGGGCTGCGTTTCGCCGACATGTGCAGCCATTTTGACCTAGCCTTTTGCAACAAAACAAGTATGATATTGACTGAAATAGAGAATTAAACACTATACTATTTTCAACAAGAACAGTAAAGTGTAACCATATTCTAAGTAGGCTAAGTTTTTTTTTTAATATATAAAATAGGCCTATACGAAAACTCAAGTTACGAAACCCTCTTTTGTTCTTGATTGAATTAAATACTGCGGCGCCACTGTATCAGGTAATAAATTATCACCTGTTTTCCTAAGAATTAAACAACCAGACAATGTACCATTCTGAGAGAGTGTAGGCTACTGTGTTTTCCTGAATGCTGCGCGGAAGATCAGGCCAGTGCCCGTGGTGCTGTCAGTTGTGACAGTTCCCAGATGGAGGCCGCTACTGTATGCGAGATTGAGTTTCTCACAGAAACAACTCCCTCTTCTTCCAAACCGTCCTCCAAAAGTTCTTCAGGCACTCTTGCGCCCAGAGTCCTCAAACAATGGTAACGTGGAAAGAATGAGCTGAATGAGTTTGAAGGAATAAAGACGCTTCGCTCCATCAGGTTATGCTTGACGAGACGAGATGGCTAGCCTATACATCTGCACGACGAGCTAGTGGCAGGATCACTGACGTTTACTACGGTAAATTGGTTTTACCTCCTGGAAAGTGATTTGTTGGCTTATAACAACTGGCACAAAACAACTAAAAAGCTACTTAGAGCTTGCTTATCTCTTGCTAATCTCTTTTATCAAAGAATTCCAGCCGTTTGAAATAATTATCACTGCTGTGCTGTGTTTGTCGTTTTGAATTGTACTACGTGTACTGATTTTGTATATTTGTATTGCGGTGCACAACGTTCTGAAAATGCTTTGAAAAACGTTTATTTATACATTCACGAACCCCCCCTTTTTCCTTAAAAAAAGAAGAAGAAGAAGAAAAACTTGGCGATGACATGCTTCTAAAAAGATGGCCCTTCAACATTGATAACGATTTTAAATTTTGTAATTAATTACAAGCCTATGTGCAATTACTCGATTGCACAGTATAGCCTATTCTTGGCAAATTACATTTTTATATGTTTAAATAGATTCAGTGCACTAAAACAAATTATGTTTGTAAAATAAAAATGTAATGTGATTGTAAATGTTATATTTTAACACCTTAGTTACAACACCATTTTAAAGAACATCTTACACAACAAAAATTTGGACCGTAAAATATAAAGTGTTACATAGCCTATAGGCTACATGTAAATACAATATTCAAATTAGCTAACAATTCCTATTTACTTTACGTGTGCTGAACAGCTGGCCTCACAGCTATAAGCAAAACGACTCCTTCACAGACATTTCAGAAAAAGCTTATACTGCATAAAAACGGTCACGTATTGAGCCTGTGAGAGGAGAGGAAGACCTCCCAAGTGGTCAGGGCATGCGTGTCTTTTTAAGCGAGTCCTCTAACACTCCATTTATCCCTGCGAGCATGAGGCGACTGCTCTGTTTTGTCGGTGATAAACATTTAAAACCTTTAAACGAGAGCATAAATCCAGATGGGGGGAAAAAATCACATGAAAACGGCTGCATTTTCAAAAACATACCTGTCAAAAATAACTGAACTGAGCGCTTCGAGTAAATATCTTAACAGGCGACGAAATAATGGTTTATTACGTGTCTCTATTAAAACATGTTAAAATTTGGCAAGCCTGAAATATGCAAATAAATTCGGGTGCAGTCTTCGGGAACTTGAGGCCAATAATAAAGGAACAGCGCCAGGTAGAAATGCAAAGGGTCACACTTTTTACATTAGTGTTCAGTGATAGGCTACATAGCTAAGTGTAATTCTAATAACCGTGTTACTTAATAGGCTATAACGCAGTTATTGTTGTGAAGATGTAACTGCATATTATTCGAGTATAATAATAGGCTATGCAACAGGGATACTGTAATGGCAAATGTTACTTTTAAAGGTGCATTTACAGCTTATGGACATCGTGGTTGTGAATTTAGGCCTAGCCTATAACTCCCGACGGTGAAGATTTTATATGTTCATCTTCTCACATGTTCACTGTTCGTTGTGTGAGGAGATGGCTTTCAAACCATTAACGGTAGGCCTCATATTACCATCTATTAAGCCTAATAGTAATGTTTTTTCAACTAAGCGTCCAGGATTGACATTGCATGACCCTCACCAAATACGAGTTTTTTTTTTAATCCCTTTCATTTAAATGGAACATAGAAGTGGTAGTGCAATACATCTTCAGTGAATAATAAACAGATTTCGTTCATCACAGACACAAATTATTCACAGTGTTAACCTTTTAAACTGACCAATTAAACAAAATTAATGCAGGTCTATTTGAACCACTTGCATAGAGTAGGCTAGCCTAGCTGGAATAGACTGTCATCGCTTAATACTCAAGCTCGAATAACTTCACTGCTCGCCGTGATGATGCCAGTCAAACTAACAAACTAACTAGTTTAACTAAATTAATGCTGAAAATAAATAATTCTGAGTTTTGATTGTTTTTAAAAAATGTGAATGAAGCGAAGGATATATTACAAAACATGACCTTGAACTTGTCTTGGCAATTTTTTTCGCTTTGTTGATTCCAACCGTTCAACTTGTGTTCTGTTGATGTTTAAATTAAATCGATGCAATCACTCATGTAAAATGTTAACGTGTTTTTATAATAATAGGACATTGCATGACCCTCACCAAATACGAGTTTTTTTTTTTAATCCCTTTCATTTAAATGGAACATAGAAGTGGTAGTGCAATACATCTTCAGTGAATAATAAACAGATTTCGTTCATCACAGACACAAATTATTCACAGTGTTAACCTTTTAAACTGACCAATTAAACAAAATTAATGCAGGTCTATTTGAACCACTTGCATAGAGTAGGCTAGCCTAGCTGGAATAGACTGTCATCGCTTAATACTCAAGCTCGAATAACTTCACTGCTCGCCGTGATGATGCCAGTCAAACTAACAAACTAACTAGTTTAACTAAATTAATGCTGAAAATAAATAATTCTGAGTTTTGATTGTTTTTAAAAAATGTGAATGAAGCGAAGGATATATTACAAAACATGACCTTGAACTTGTCTTGGCAATTTTTTTCGCTTTGTTGATTCCAACCGTTCAACTTGTGTTCTGTTGATGTTTAAATTAAATCGATGCAATCACTCATGTAAAATGTTAACGTGTTTTTATAATAATAGCATAATAATAATAATAATAACAAACCACAGTAGGCTATATAATTTAATTCAAGGTCAAATCTACGCAAATTAATGGATAATAACTCTATAAAGAGTGTAAAATGATGCGCTCTCAGGAAATATTGTTTTTGGTTACAACAGGCGCAGCGTCTATTTTCAGTAGGTAGACCTATAACATGCATTTAGAAAAACGAAATCCACCGTCGAGAACAAAGAGAAAAGTTCAGGTAGACGCCAGTCAGAAAACACCTACATTATTAGGGGGCCGAAGCTGTCATTACGAGGCTGGCTGACGGTCGATGCTCTATAAAGATATCTTAAGCTCCCTCTGTACTCTCGTGGTCATACTATCGAAGAAGGAAATAGTGAAGCGACTCTTTTTTAACAAAATAAAATAGTTAACTGCGTGCCACATGCCTTTGCATTAAATTAAAGTGTGCACTATGCAAGCACAACATTGTTGCGGTGTTTCACTGACCGTTTGCATTTATTCACTGGATAGGCCTATAATTAATGGGATGTAAGAATTGTTGCTCGCAATTGTATTGAAATATTAATATGCTTCCCCAATCATGATATTCATGGTCACGCAATGAAGTGAATGCATATGAAATGAAGGCTAATGAATAACTGCATCACAAAAGTGTGACACAATTACACAAACTCTTCAGTCATTGCAGAGTCTGAAAATTCTTTCATGAATATTCAAAGAGATGGGCCAAGAGCTAAAACTAGCATTCTAGCATTAACAGCGGTGAACCAATTCTCAGACCTCTTTATGTATCTGCAATACACATGGCCGGTCAGTTTTCCAATCATGAAAACATCCAACGTGATCTCATGATAATTCGTATGTATTTTACGTAACGTGGTTCTATAAAACGTACATTTACTTACGTTTTTACAGGCACTAAAACGTACAATACTGACGTATTTTCAGCCTCTAAACGTACAAATACTTACGTATTTTCAGCATTTAAACGTACAAAACTGACGTATTGACGACACCTAAAAATGAATCCTTATGAATATTGAAATCGCGGCATTAATTTTATTAGTATTGTTGTTAAATACGTAGCGATTTGTACGTTTTAAACGTTGTAATACGTCTAAATTGTACGTTATAGCATTAATAAATACGTACAAAAATGTACGTTTTGTGCTTGTAAATGTTACGTATTAATTCCTACGTATAAACATGAGACCAGGCTGAAACATCTGTTACTGTGCACACTACAGACCTTGAATATGCAACAACAGACTGTAAAAAATAACCTCATGTGGTAAAATACAAACGTTCAGTCACTGCTTGTGGCTGATTCAGTGATGAATGAGTTGAGAGTATAGCCTAGTGCCGGTGCCCAAATGAAACGTGCGATTTTGGGGAAGAGTGCTTCGAAGTGACAGAGGAAGGACAGCAAACTCATGAATCAATAATGAAGAGCAGATCAGGGTGTAACCATGGAAACAGTGATACCATGGCAACCCCAGGTTCTCCTGTCAATCAGGGGCCCCTCAGGCCAGTATATCCGGGGATAGGTTCCTCTCCCATCCATCATGGGCAGTAATGGAGAGTTTCTGGAGCAGTCTGTGGCTGACTGTGTTAAACCACAGCGATGACAGCCTATCTGCTCTCCTGCTCTGAGCTATCTTCTTTCTCTGTATATGTATTATCACATTTATTTTTCTCTCTCTTTCTGTTACTCTCTCCTACATCTTAACGTATCTCATCAGGCATTCCAATTTACAAATTGGTGCCCTCTATTTTAGACCACAAAAGACTTCCCGGCTTGATCATATTGGATATGCATTTTCAGTTTGTGTTCCCCTTCACATTCAAAGTTTGTTCGTTTTGTATAACAGATCTAAACATAAAATGTCCAGAGTATGACATATATGACTCTGGCGAATAATTAATGGCTGCTGAAAAGACATTGGCCTAAAAATGTAACGCCTAAGCCAGATGAACACGTCACATAGCCTACCAAACACTATGGTACTTTTTTTATTATTCAATTTATTGGGGGGAGGCAAAACGCCAGCATAAAAACGATGTCTGAATTGAACATGCATACCCGATTTGGGATTAATATCGAGAATGATTTAAACTGAATGTTAACTGAATGTTTGTGCTTATAGGTTCTGCGTGACGTTCAAAATATTAGCAAATTTCATAGACGGAAAATGTTTGTTCTTTTAAATACTGAACCTAAATTAACTAGGCTATAGGCTAACTGATTTTGTGCAGAGCGATATATTTCTTTAACACGCTTTCTTACTTTTGCGATTCGGGGTGCAAGCTTCAGGGGTCTGTGGAGACAGAGGCCCTGTGACTGAACCTGATAATGATAAGGATATTGATCACGACATTGTTGCCAGTAATGAGGAGCGCATTTCAGGAAGCTGCGCTTTTGGGACATTCGTCAATCCCCTATTCATCAGCCTGCAACGCTCATTAGACCATTTTCCCGTTAAACGCTCCCTCTGAATTTAATTCACACAGTTAACAATCGCAACTTCCTTGAATAAGTTTCATTTATTTACCTATTTATTATTTTGTTCCATTTATTATCTGTTAATTGTTTTTTTTCTACATGTATTTAACTTACTGCGATCACTTGGCAAAATGAAAACTACTGATGTTATAGTCACAATTTATCGACTGGATTACAATATTACATACATATTTCTCTATTTAAATTGTATATTTGATGTAGGCTATTGTGTACATATAATTTATCTGTTGTGTTTTTTATTTAGCCTACTTATCTTTATTTATTTATTCATTTATTACTGTGTCTTGCTGTTGTTCTGTGCACTGGAAGCTTCTTCTGTAACCAAAACAAATTCCTTGATTGTTTAAACATACTTGGCATTAAATCTCATTCTGGTGTAATTTTGCGTTTGTCCTGCAGGTGACTGCATAGATCTCCTTGCGATGCGCTTAGCACTGGTCTATATGATTGCTCCAGAAAACCTTCGAGCAGGCTACTGCTTGATAGTGCTATAAATAAATGACGTTATTTGATCATATTAAAACAGAGTCGGGTACGGGGCACCAAAACATCGTCTTCCAGGCCTATTATGTATTTGCCTGCAAATTATTTTTTAAATATATATTTTTATTTTTTTTTACAGAGAATGGCAGTAAATTAGAATCAAAAAGAAAACATTTAGGCTAAAGGGAAAAAACAATATTTTCTTCCTCCGACAAATAAACTTTTATCGAAAATAATCTGGGGTCAAAAGGGCTTGATCCAATTCAGACATCATTATAGACGTTAAAACAGATAAGCGATAAGGCACATTTGAATGTTTCTTACAATTTGCTCAAAAACTTATTTTTGTTTTTGTCATGGCTGAATGAGCTAAATTGTTTGCCATCATTGCTTTTCCCACTCATGCACGCTTATTGATTTAGGAAGTGGGTGGCAGATTAATTTGGGACTGAGTGGCCCCATGTTTATTGGGCACACAAGTCCACAGGTCTGCTGGTATTAGGACTTCTCACGGGTGGCCAGGCCACTGTGATACACCACACCCACTGCTTTCATTGCTTGCAGCAGAATGGTTTTGATCATGGTCAAAGGAGAACGCAACACCTTGATTCCATGATGCAGGCAAGGGTGGTCAATGTAGCTGGCACAATTTTAGGACACTAACAACAATTCAAGTATTTTCTGACGAAGGGTCAACTTCAAAGCCTAATACTGGCTCAATCGGATTATTTCAGACTAAATGTCATTGAAGTGAATTCATGATAGCCTTTGCAATATAAGCTACAGGCTGTCTTAAAATAAGTTTTAAACTTTTTTTAAGATTCAATTTATTTATTTCTATGCAAATATTTATAGGCTATGATTGTTTTGTGCAGAACAACCTATTTTACATAGCCTGCTCATCACTGCTCTATCCATCTTATTTAATGTGTTTAATTTTCTCAGATTTGTACGGAGAGTTTCAAGCCTGAGCCTCCTGCAGGGTCACTGGATCCATGAAGCCCTATGACTGATCCTGGCAGTGGAAGGAAGCTATTGTTTTCAACTGTTTGTACCAACGACGGGTTTTTTTCTCCAGTTTTCTTTATTATTAAGATTATTATTATTATTATTATTATATTTGTTATTTTATGAATTAATTTAATATTATTTAAAATCATAGATCAAATAAAAGCAAAAACATGCATTAAATCAAATAATTAATAAAATAAACGTAAATAAAATATAAAGTATCCTGATATGAGTCACTGTGTAATTTAGGTGTAATTGTTGTCCTGCAATGACTCTGCTTGCGATGCACTTCGATTCTGCTTGGGGTTTAGATACTTTTGGGAAAATATATATCGCCTACTACTATTCGATTATAACAATTTTATGAAGACGACTAAGCATTGTTTTAGGAAACCTGGATGATATTGGGAAAAGAAAAGAAAAGAAAAGACGACCAGAGGGGAAACACATCATTGGCACACTGCACAAACCTGTAGTTTAAAGCGCTGTTTCAGTCTCTGTGATTCAGCGGGAGCTTTAAAAAGGATTGATGTTATGACACTGATCTCAGCGCGATTAGAGCACAACCCTTGTGTGATTAGAGCTGTCAAATATTCACTACTGAAACTGTCACTGTTCACAATCACTAACGGTAAACGGCACCGTAAATTTTCCTTTCTTTTCGTACTGAAAACTATGGAAGCACGTTTCCGGCACTGAATAATTTTTTTTTAAAAGGTAGCCTAAGAATTGAAATATATAAACTCGCCATTCTGACTTTTTTTCTCCGAATTGCGTGATATAAACTCATAATTGCGAGTTATAAAGTCAGAATAGCGTTATATAAACTCGCAATTGCCTTATTTTATTCAGTGGCGGAAACGGGCGTAAACCATGCTCATGATGGAATATCAAAATAGTTCTCTGTTCTCCTGCAGTCTCTAGACGTAAAATAGGCTACATGCTTTGAAGCAGTAGGCTATAAATAAAATAAAATAAAATAAGTTAAAAAAAACAGAATCAGGTCATATTGTGTCTATGCATAACAGGCCCATAAATATTTCGAAACCACTGATTAGTTTCTGTGCAGAATAAACTGCAGAATATCCATAGATGTTGATTATCCAGATCGTTCAGAAAGTGTAATAAAGAAAATAGGGTAAGCGCGCCACCTTGTGGTCGTAGCGAGTTATAGTACAAGTCCAGTGACAAGAAACAAGGCTCTCAAAAGCGTGGCAAGTAAACACATTCTGAAATTAACTTGATCTTTGGACCGTCCATAAGTACAATTCGTAGAATTTAAATAGAAAAAACAACAAAACGATATCCTTGCATTCATAGCTACTGTTCGAGACATGCTCTAAAAAGATATTCGGCAGTCTTCAAAAGCCACGTGATATACACGAATAAATGACTAATTACAATATAAAGGAATATATTCTTAAAAAATAATAGTAATAATAATAAGGCCTAAGTCATCATCAGGTTATATGAACTATGTCTGTCCTTAACTGTGCTTGACACTAACATAGTGGTCTTTGATCGTTCGTGAAAGTCATTGATTCAATGATTCATTCATAAATACAGCCACTTGCTTCGTTACTGAATGAACGAATGACTCGATGACTCACGCATTAAGACAGTGACTTACCGCCACCTACTGGCGCTTTTAGTATTTAAAAGAATCACTTTTCACTTTTTTATCATCATTGCATATTACTCTATTGAAATTTTTTTTTTTTTAAACATTATTAATATTGTATTTATAAAGATAAAAAAATGCACTGGAAAGTCCATTTAGGGAGCAAATATTGTCCTTTAATGGAAAAGGTGCAGTCTAAGTGGAAGAGAGGGGGTACGCAGAAGGATGGTAAATGCCTCAGGGGGAACTCCACTCTAAAAAGTGTGGGAACCACTGATGTAGAACATTCTGTGTACCATGAAAATGAGTTCACTTTAAACCGCAAATTTTCTGTCAGCATTTTCCTACTATACATTTTGGCAGAATTTATCATTATAATCAACTTAATTATTTCCTGGATTTTGTATCACCATAGTCCCTAAATGTATGTAAATGCAGGAAATGGGATTCAAATCGAAAACATTCCCCCATTTTGTGTCCCCCCCACTTCTCAAACCAAAGTTACACCCTTGGCAAATACAAAGGTAAGCATCCAACAACAAACTGACAGCTCCATGACACGCACACACATTTATATATGTGGTTTGGACTCTCCATAGGTGTAATGGTTTTTATACTGCTTATTGATTTAGGAAGTGGGTGGCAGATTAATTTGGGACTGAGTGGCCCCATGTTTATTGGGCACACAAGTCCACAGGTCTGCTGGTATTAGGACTTCTCACGGGTGGCCAGGCCACTGTGATACACCACACCCACTGCTTTCATTGCTTGCAGCAGAATGGTTTTGATCATGGTCAAAGGAGAACGCAACACCTTGATTCCATGATGCAGGCAAGGGTGGTCAATGTAGCTGGCACAATTTTAGGACACTAACAACAATTCAAGTATTTTCTGACGAAGGGTCAACTTCAAAGCCTAATACTGGCTCAATCGGATTATTTCAGACTAAATGTCATTGAAGTGAATTCATGATAGCCTTTGCAATATAAGCTACAGGCTGTCTTAAAATAAGTTTTAAACTTTTTTTAAGATTCAATTTATTTATTTCTATGCAAATATTTATAGGCTATGATTGTTTTGTGCAGAACAACCTATTTTACATAGCCTGCTCATCACTGCTCTATCCATCTTATTTAATGTGTTTAATTTTCTCAGATTTGTACGGAGAGTTTCAAGCCTGAGCCTCCTGCAGGGTCACTGGATCCATGAAGCCCTATGACTGATCCTGGCAGTGGAAGGAAGCTATTGTTTTCAACTGTTTGTACCAACGACGGGTTTTTTTCTCCAGTTTTCTTTATTATTAAGATTATTATTATTATTATTATTATTATTATATTTGTTATTTTATGAATTAATTTAATATTATTTAAAATCATAGATCAAATAAAAGCAAAAACATGCATTAAATCAAATAATTAATAAAATAAACGTAAATAAAATATAAAGTATCCTGATATGAGTCACTGTGTAATTTAGGTGTAATTGTTGTCCTGCAATGACTCTGCTTGCGATGCACTTCGATTCTGCTTGGGGTTTAGATACTTTTGGGAAAATATATATCGCCTACTACTATTCGATTATAACAATTTTATGAAGACGACTAAGCATTGTTTTAGGAAACCTGGATGATATTGGGAAAAGAAAAGAAAAGAAAAGACGACCAGAGGGGAAACACATCATTGGCACACTGCACAAACCTGTAGTTTAAAGCGCTGTTTCAGTCTCTGTGATTCAGCGGGAGCTTTAAAAAGGATTGATGTTATGACACTGATCTCAGCGCGATTAGAGCACAACCCTTGTGTGATTAGAGCTGTCAAATATTCACTACTGAAACTGTCACTGTTCACAATCACTAACGGTAAACGGCACCGTAAATTTTCCTTTCTTTTCGTACTGAAAACTATGGAAGCACGTTTCCGGCACTGAATAATTTTTTTTAAAAAGGTAGCCTAAGAATTGAAATATATAAACTCGCCATTCTGACTTTTTTTCTCCGAATTGCGTGATATAAACTCATAATTGCGCGTTATAAAGTCAGAATAGCGTTATATAAACTCGCAATTGCCTTATTTTATTCAGTGGCGGAAACGGGCGTAAACCATGCTCATGATGGAATATCAAAATAGTTCTCTGTTCTCCTGCAGTCTCTAGACGTAAAATAGGCTACATGCTTTGAAGCAGTAGGCTATAAATAAAATAAAATAAAATAAGTTAAAAAAAACAGAATCAGGTCATATTGTGTCTATGCATAACAGGCCCATAAATATTTCGAAACCACTGATTAGTTTCTGTGCAGAATAAACTACAGAATATCCATAGATGTTGATTATCCAGATCGTTCAGAAAGTGTAATAAAGAAAATAGGGTAAGCGCGCCACCTTGTGGTCGTAGCGAGTTATAGTACAAGTCCAGTGACAAGAAACAAGGCTCTCAAAAGCGTGGCAAGTAAACACATTCTGAAATTAACTTGATCTTTGGACCGTCCATAAGTACAATTCGTAGAATTTAAATAGAAAAAACAACAAAACGATATCCTTGCATTCATAGCTACTGTTCGAGACATGCTCTAAAAAGATATTCGGCAGTCTTCAAAAGCCACGTGATATACACGAATAAATGACTAATTACAATATAAAGGAATATATTCTTAAAAAATAATAGTAATAATAATAAGGCCTAAGTCATCATCAGGTTATATGAACTATGTCTGTCCTTAACTGTGCTTGACACTAACATAGTGGTCTTTGATCGTTCGTGAAAGTCATTGATTCAATGATTCATTCATAAATACAGCCACTTGCTTCGTTACTGAATGAACGAATGACTCGATGACTCACGCATTAAGACAGTGACTTACCGCCACCTACTGGCGCTTTTAGTATTTAAAAGAATCACTTTTCACTTTTTTATCATCATTGCATATTACTCTATTGAAATTTTTTTTTTTTTAAACATTATTAATATTGTATTTATAAAGATAAAAAAATTTCCATTTAGGGGGCAAATATTGTCCTTTAATGGAAAAGGTGCAGTCTAAGTGGAAGAGAGGGGGTACGCAGAAGGATGGTAAATGCCTCAGGGGGAACTCCACTCTAAAAAGTGTGGGAACCACTGATGTAGAACATTCTGTGTACCATGAAAATGAGTTCACTTTAAACCGCAAATTTTCTGTCAGCATTTTCCTACTATACATTTTGGCAGAATTTATCATTATAATCAACTTAATTATTTCCTGGATTTTGTATCACCATAGTCTCTAAATGTATGTAAATGCAGGAAATGGGATTCAAATCGAAAACATTCCCCCATTTTGTGTCCCCCCCCCTTCTCAAACCAAAGTTACACCCTTGGCAAATACAAAGGTAAGCATCCAACAACAAACTGACAGCTCCATGACACGCACACACATTTATATATGTGGTTTGGACTCTCCATAGGTGTAATGGTTTTTATACTGTATTTTCATACACAGTTTAGTAGGTTTTTAAGCCGTTTGTCCTCATAAGCCGTTCACGTTGTAATACTTTATACACACGCCATTATACATATTTGTGTCCTAATAAACCATAAACCTGCACACACACACACACACAATATTGTCATTTTCTGCTAATATCTACCTTTCGGTAATATCCAGTAAAATAATAAAAACAAAACAGGATAACATTTCACTTTTCTTCAAATTCATAGCCTAAGATGTTGTGATCGTGAAATAGTATTACAATTTGAAATAACTATTTTCTATTTGAATATAGTTTAAAATGTAAATTATTCCTTTGATGCAAAGCTGAATTTTCATCATCATTTCTCC
>NW_015627959.1:1653915-1662597 GCF_001515625.1 Sinocyclocheilus rhinocerous
ATAATTTATATATATATATATATATATATATATATAATAAAGTTTATTATTGTCCTGCATGGCTCTCCTTGCGATACACTTCGATGATTCGTATATACGATCGTATTTCCTAGCCTATCTGCTTGAGGTTTCGATACTTTTGGGGAAATTATATTAATTTAAATTTTATGAAGACGACTGAGTATTGTTTTAGGAAACCTGGATGATAGGCTACTGGTAGGCAACAAGCCCTTGTAGTTTGTGTAAACTGTTAAATTAATAAAATGTTGAATTCAAGAACGATAGTAATGCACTGCCAAAAGAAAAGAAAAGAAAAAAGAAAAGAAAAGATAGCCTACTTCACAAACCTGCTGCGGTCTAAAGCGCTGTTGCAGTCTGTGATTCAGCGGGAGCTTTAAAAAGGATTGATGTTATGACACTGATCTCAGCGCGATTAGAGCAC
The DNA here is from genome assembly GCF_001515625.1 of Sinocyclocheilus rhinocerous. NCBI lineage: Eukaryota > Metazoa > Chordata > Actinopteri > Cypriniformes > Cyprinidae > Sinocyclocheilus > Sinocyclocheilus rhinocerous. The sequence goes on from NW_015627959.1 coordinate 1,654,358, forward strand.
AACCCTTGTGTGATTAGAGCTGTCAAATATTCACTACTGAAACTGTCACTGTTCACAATCACTAGCGGTAAACGGCACCGTAAATTTTCCTTTCTTTTCGTACTGAAAACTATGGAAGCACGTTTCCGGCACTGAATAATTTTTTTTTAAAAGGTAGCCTAAGAATTGAAATATATAAACTCGCCATTCTGACTTTTTTTCTCCGAATTGCGTGATATAAACTCATAATTGCGCGTTATAAAGTCAGAATAGCGTTATATAAACTCGCAATTGCCTTATTTTATTCAGTGGCGGAAACGGGCGTAAACCATGCTCATGATGGAATATCAAAATAGTTCTCTGTTCTCCTGCAGTCTCTAGACGTAAAATAGGCTACATGCTTTGAAGCAGTAGGCTATAAATAAAATAAAATAAAATAAGTTAAAAAAAACAGAATCAGGTCATATTGTGTCTATGCATAACAGGCCCATAAATATTTCGAAACCACTGATTAGTTTCTGTGCAGAATAAACTACAGAATATCCATAGATGTTGATTATCCAGATCGTTCAGAAAGTGTAATAAAGAAAATAGGGTAAGCGCGCCACCTTGTGGTCGTAGCGAGTTATAGTACAAGTCCAGTGACAAGAAACAAGGCTCTCAAAAGCGTGGCAAGTAAACACATTCTGAAATTAACTTGATCTTTGGACCGTCCATAAGTACAATTCGTAGAATTTAAATAGAAAAAACAACAAAACGATATCCTTGCATTCATAGCTACTGTTCGAGACATGCTCTAAAAAGATATTCGGCAGTCTTCAAAAGCCACGTGATATACACGAATAAATGACTAATTACAATATAAAGGAATATATTCTTAAAAAATAATAGTAATAATAATAAGGCCTAAGTCATCATCAGGTTATATGAACTATGTCTGTCCTTAACTGTGCTTGACACTAACATAGTGGTCTTTGATCGTTCGTGAAAGTCATTGATTCAATGATTCATTCATAAATACAGCCACTTGCTTCGTTACTGAATGAACGAATGACTCGATGACTCACGCATTAAGACAGTGACTTACCGCCACCTACTGGCGCTTTTAGTATTTAAAAGAATCACTTTTCACTTTTTTATCATCATTGCATATTACTCTATTGAAATTTTTTTTTTTTTAAACATTATTAATATTGTATTTATAAAGATAAAAAAATTTCCATTTAGGGGGCAAATATTGTCCTTTAATGGAAAAGGTGCAGTCTAAGTGGAAGAGAGGGGGTACGCAGAAGGATGGTAAATGCCTCAGGGGGAACTCCACTCTAAAAAGTGTGGGAACCACTGATGTAGAACATTCTGTGTACCATGAAAATGAGTTCACTTTAAACCGCAAATTTTCTGTCAGCATTTTCCTACTATACATTTTGGCAGAATTTATCATTATAATCAACTTAATTATTTCCTGGATTTTGTATCACCATAGTCTCTAAATGTATGTAAATGCAGGAAATGGGATTCAAATCGAAAACATTCCCCCATTTTGTGTCCCCCCCACTTCTCAAACCAAAGTTACACCCTTGGCAAATACAAAGGTAAGCATCCAACAACAAACTGACAGCTCCATGACACGCACACACATTTATATATGTGGTTTGGACTCTCCATAGGTGTAATGGTTTTTATACTGTATTTTCATACACAGTTTAGTAGGTTTTTAAGCCGTTTGTCCTCATAAGCCGTTCACGTTGTAATACTTTATACACACGCCATTATACATATTTGTGTCCTAATAAACCATAAACCTGCACACACACACACACACATAGTTAGTATGGATATTGTCATTTTCTGCTAATATCTACCTTTCGGTAATATCCAGTAAAATAATAAAAACAAAACAGGATAACATTTCACTTTTCTTCAAATTCATAGCCTAAGATGTTGTGATCGTGAAATAGTATTACAATTTGAAATAACTATTTTCTATTTGAATATAGTTTAAAATGTAAATTATTCCTGTGATGCAAAGCTGAATTTTCATCATCATTACTCCAGTCTGTCACATGATCCTTCAGAAATCATTCTAATATTCTGACTTGCTGCTCAATTATTATTGGTGCTCAGTTATTAATAATGGTTCTTATTATTTTCCATGTTAAAAGCAGTTTTTGCAGTTTAATATTTTGTGGAAACGTTTTTCAGGATTCATTGATGCATTTGTTTGAAATTGAATCTTTTGTAACATTATAAATGTTTTCACTATCACTTTTGATCAATTTATATGCATATTTGCTAAATAAAAACATTCACCTCTATTAAACACACACACACACACACACACACACCAAACATTTGAATGGTTTCTGCATAAATATTAAGTAGGCTACACAACTGTTTACACTACTGTAAACAACATTGATAATAATAAATGTTTCTTGAGCAGCAAATCAGCATATTCACTGATTTCTGAAGGATGACACTGAAGATTGGAGTAATGACAGCTGAAAATTTAGCTTTGCATCACATGAATAAATTCTATTTTAAAATATATTACAATATAAACCATTTATTTTAAACTGTAAGACTATTTCACAATATTAGTGTTTTTCCTGTATTTGTGAGCACATAAATGCAGCCTTATTGAGTGGAGACTTTATTTTAAAATCGTATTTTCCAAACCTTTGACAAATAATGTGTATATATACACATTCCTGCTTGGAATAGTAACAGCGGTTCTAACCGCCTGAGATGCTACCAAAAAAGTCTTCAAGGGTCGTGACTGCCATAGCATTACTAAAGGAGCGGAGAAGATGCAACAAATTTACAATTTACATAATCATTTTTTGGAGGTCAACGAGTGCGACGTGGACTGTCTCTGCAACAGCCAACTGGTGTGCTGTTCACGCCACGGTAATTACAAGATCTGACCGCTAGAGCGCAGCGTGATTGCTAGAGCAGTATTTCCCAACCGGGGTGCCGACTATCGAGAGCAGGAGTGCAGTGGTAAAAAGTCCGTAATCCGTACGGACCAGGACCCACAGTTCAGCATGTATGTGATTCGTGGATTAGTTGCAAAGCTTAATCATCAGAGTGAAAGTTCATGTAATTATTACATTTCTGACTGCGGGGCCAGTAGAGAAGTTAGTGTTTGTGTAAGGTGCCACACATTTTTGAAAAATCTGAAAGGGTGCCATGACTGAAAAAGGTTGGGAAAAGCTGTGCTAGAGATCTGACGGCTGTCATATGTATGTGCATGCCTATTTTGTAACGAACGTGTTTTAACTTGTTCGACTTTAAATGAAGTTGTTCAACTTTAAATTAATAGTTTTATATTTCCCCGTCATTTCGCAGTGCTTCATGGGCTTGTAGTTCCTTCTCTCACTAAAGCCTTAACTGTACCTTTGTCTTTTTGTCCGATTTTCGTTTACTTTTTTTTGCTTCAAATACAATTTTTGTAATGTTGTGATTCTCCTCGTAGCTAGTTGGCTTGGTTCATGGCTTATAACGCTTTAACAAAGACTTTAACAAAAATTCTCTATGGGAAAACGAATGGGGGAAATACTTCCGGAACCTGCGCTACAACGTCAACACTGCGTAATTAATATTCAGGACCTCGCCTTTACCATTGGAAGGTTTCGAGGCAAGGTCAGGCTTGCTTATGAGCTCAGATTCGCCATTGTAGGCTTTAGTAATTTCGCAAGAGGGCGCCAAATTAAGTTTACAGGCATACCGGATCTAGTCAGCCGCGGTCGGTGGATGAACAGAGGCGTCTTTGTAGCTATTTTGAACAATCTATTAATATTATGCACATGATCAACATAAGTTGTTTTTATTTGTTTGTATTTTCTTCGGCAGCGTGGTAGACAGATATTTATACAGAATAGACAGATATTTCGACAGAGGTTTTTTGTGAGGCACTGTTTTAAACAAAGCCTCTCTTATGGGGCAGTATTTGAAATGTAACGCTTCAAATCAGGGGTCTCTAAACTCGGTCATGGAGGGCCGGTGTCCTGCAGAGTTTAGCTCCAACCCTAATGAAACTCCTGAATCAGCTAATCAAGGTCTTATACTAGAAACTTCCAGGCCGGTGTGTTGAGGCAAGTTGAAGCTAAACTCTGCAGGACACCAGGACCGAGTTTTGGAGACCCCTGCTTTAAATGGTGCCATTGTGTTAGTGTTTTGCATTTGGCAAATACAATTTAACAATCTAGCCCTAACTGTGAAATGTTTAAATAATAATAATAATTTAAAAAAAAGTCTTGGTGTTGTGTTTTTACTAATTACAATTCTTAATTTGAATATCTGGGTGCATTTATCAGAAAAGAACTAAGATGTTTAAGACAGAACATGGGGGAAATCAGAATGTCATAGGAATCATATTCTGCCAATATTGGCACATATGTATAGACATTTCAAGTGTATATATATATATATATAAAAGACACTGCTACTTAGCTTGCTGTACAGTCAACCAAAACTAACTATCACTCTTCACATTTTCGATAAGAGTATAGTTTTGGTTTGTATCAGCATGTCTGCTCTTGCCAGATCTTGGAGCACTCTAATAGCACCACACCACAGATACAAACAGTATATGCTTCATGTAGAAATCTAAACTGAAGGGCATGTTACAAAAGAGAGAAAAGGGGACAATGTTTCACCTGTAGATTTTTCTATACCTACGAAATCCATAAGTCTAAAGAATGACACATTTTCAAAGTTAAAACTGCATGAGTCCACAACAAAAAGGTAAGTCTAACAACAGAGGGACATAGAATAACAAAGACCAGAAACCCAATAGCTTTAGTTGTTGTGCTAGACATTTGGGATAGAAGCACAACCATCAATACTCACTATACTCCTTATTATTCTCAAATAAGTTTTTCCTTAGCTAGTCAAAACCTGAAAAAATATTCAAGGTATGTTCAAAGTTCTATAAATAAAACAAAGATTATTGGAGTACATTTTTTTCAAGAAAATACCATTTCAGTCTTTCTACTACAGAATTTCACATTTAATGCGTTACTTGCTTAAAGTAAATCCTACAGCAAAGGGGTTTCAGTGTAGATTGGTCTACTCAGTCCTGTTATTTGACCAGTTCACACTTGAATCAGCCTTTCAATCATGCCTTTTGTGCTCAGGGTACTTAAAGAGCCATTTGGCTAATTCTCCAGAACTGTTTTACATTTCTATTGTCCTAACCTATTCAAATCTAATGGCAAAAGGTAGAGAGATGTGATTCAGGAGAATGAGGTGTTGTTTTAATGCTAAAATATAGGTGGTAACAGTGTCATGCTAATTCATGCTGAAGTCCTCATTTAGTCAACCATCACAGTAACGTCTAAAATATGTACTTTTGTACAAAGATATCAGATGTTCGTGTGATTTTAGTAATATTGATAAAGTTTGTACAAATACACAAATTTTTTTTTTCATAAAACGTTACCTTTTTTTTGTTAAACACTATCCAACTACTGCCCTTGTTCTTCCTAAACATTTCAGTTACAGTTGTCCATCCCCCTTGGCCTTTCAGTTGTCCGAACAGAACAGCTGAGGGTGTTTTCCCACAATGAATCTTTATAGCCACACATTGCCTGGAACTGGCTTGAACTGCCCATACAAATTTCAGATTTGTCTAAACAGCTAAACAAACTGCATATATTTTTATTTACTTGTCATCACATTGGCACATTTACATGTATGTGTGTTTGATGATATTATTTAATTTAATTTATGCATTTAGCAGACACTTTTATCCAAAGCGATTTACAGTGCATTCAGGCTATACATTTTTTACCAGTATGTATATATATATATTATATGATATTAACACTGGCACAAATTCGTAGTATTTACTTACAAACTGGTGAGAATAGCAAAAACAGCATCTAAAAATAATATCTATAGGCAATGTTGCTTATTGTGTTATAATAATGATTCAACTTTGTTTATATATTAAAAATTAGAAGAAAATGATTGTTTGTTATATCAGTTGTATGTTTTCGTGAACTATGCAATGCATTATCTTCCATTATACTGTTTTAATACTTTCTAATATTCAATGGTACTCAACAACAAACATAACAAAAACGCCCTTTCCCTCACAAAAGGTCAAAGTATCACGTGATCACGTATGTTTAGGAACGCAACAATAACGTCACCAAATGCGTGTATATTACAGGGCAGCAATATTGGCAAACACGTAGAAAAAAATATTATGCAATATACGATGTATTCTCGGTTGAAAATGGAGTTACGTAAAAATATATTTTTATTTAAGCAGTAAATTATAGTAATATTAAGAACATTTAAGAAAAGCTATAGCCTATACTAAGAAATGAGAAACTACAAAAACCACGTTACTTTTACAGCAGTACAGCAGAAGGCATATAACAACGTGGGTATAAAGTAATTGGAAAAATAGCAATGAAATGGTTTTAACAACACGGAGGTGTGAACTGCAGGACCACCAGTCTCGAGACCCAAGGCATGGCGTCTTCAAACTCGCATCAACACCAGTCAGCTTTTGTCCGTATGGCGCGCCATTGTTCATACCACTTAAAACTTCAAAACAAAACCTGAATGTGATTTTGTTTGGCATGGAAATCATCCCTCAAACACTTTCTCTCTGCGTGTGCAACGTATTCATATTTGCTATAAAGTCCTTTCAAAATAAGAATAAAACTGAGGCGCGTTTTCCTGATTCAAAGACTTACCGCTCATTATTTTAAATCCCCAGTTCAACCAATAGCTGACGAGATCAGTGGCGTCGTCATCTGGATCTAATTTTCACGAGGAAACGTGACTGCGGTCACCGATAGCCAATAGGAATTCAATATCACGCCTAGAACGTTGCCGATTCAAATTTGAACGTATCCCAACCAATCAGACGAGAGCTCAGAGGGTGGAGTCTATGGGCATTTAATCAAGTTTGTGCGCCTTGCAAGCACAGCGACAAAACAGTTTACCAGAAGAATACGTACGTTTTGTCGAGCAGTTGAGGCTGATTATAGGTAAGCATGTCTTAATTTCTCAGGTAGATGTTTTAAGATTTTTTTTGTTTGTTTATATGGAGCTTTTATCGAGCATGTCTAAGAAAGACGATGTTATATGGTCGTGATTTTTATTTTTTTGTACGAATTAAGAATTTTATATGAAACATAAAACTTAACTATTGCAGTTTAAATTAAGTAAAGTGTTTATGAAAAATGATGCTGGCGTCTTAGTTGTAGCTCTGTTGGTTTTGTGAACACGTAGATTTGCAAGGATTTTGCCAGCTTCGTGATCTTGTAAAGTTAAGAGCGTAAGCAGCCATGACTGGCTAGGAGTTTGAGGTCGTAATGGAGCGCAGCGCCCGCGCACTGAGCCTGAGGCAGCTAAAAGTCCTCTAAAGTAGTATGCCTCGCTAATTTGGTGGGTTTATTAGCTTTTTAACGCGTAGAACCTGAAACCATTTGCTTTCGACTGACATTCTAGCGCATATTTCCTGCAGTTTAGGCGGGAAAACAAAATGGAGGGGCGCTTATTGTTCTAGTTGAGTGATCTGGTGGAAACGAAACAGGAACTTGATCGGATTAACTAACGTTAGCGTTAGTGAGCGATCATTTCTCCGTTGCTTTACCAGCGTACAAAGCAAGACTGACAGGATTTTTACTGAAAATACATACTGCGTTATGAGTCTTTTTCCAACAGTTTGAGGATTTTTTTTTTTTTAATCCCTTTTAGCGTATCACAGCCATGGGTAAAGATCCTAACAAGCCCAGGGGAAAGACGTCCTCTTACGCGTTCTTTGTGCAAACCTGCCGGGAGGAACATAAGAAGAAAAGCCCCGGGACTAAGGTGGACTTTGCAGAGTTCTCCAAGAAGTGCTCTGAAAGATGGAAGGTGAGTTGAACAGAAAGGCTGCAATGTTTTCCCGGGGGGGAGGGGGTGGGGCAGAATTACACTATGCATCTGTTACTCAAGGGACTGAGGCAAATGTAGGGCGGGAGGATAAAGAGCCACACGCTGTGCCTGGCAGAACCTAATCATAGTCTCATGTTTTTTCAGACCGTGTCCTCAAAGGAGAAGGTCAAGTTTGAGGAAATGGCCAAAACCGACAAGGTCCGCTATGACCGGGAGATGAAAAACTACATGCCTCCTAAAGGTGCAAAGGGAGGGAAAAAGCAGAAGGATCCAAATGCTCCTAAGAGACCACCGTGAGTAGTGCACAAGTAGACCCATGAGATTTCTGCTGTTTTGACTTGAGTAACTTTTTTTTT
>NW_015627959.1:1662701-1702436 GCF_001515625.1 Sinocyclocheilus rhinocerous
TTTTTTTTTTCCTCTCTACACCATCAGATCTGCTTTCTTCGTCTTCTGCTCTGACCATCGCCCAAAAGTGAAGAACGACAACCCTGGCATCTCTATTGGTGATATTGCAAAGAAGCTTGGGGTGATGTGGTCCAAGCTTTCACCAAAGGAAAAGGCTCCATATGAGCAGAAGGCCATGAAGCTCAAGGAGAAGTATGAAAAGGTAAAGTGTGGCCCAATTTCAGGTACTTCCAATAACAATTTGCAGTTTTGCTCATATTAACAAAAATTTCCAACCAGGAGGTTGCTGCATATCGCGCCAAAGCAGATGGTGGCAAGAAGGGCGGACCTGGCCGGCCAGTAGGAAAGAAGGCAGAAGCGGACGATGACGAGGATGAGGATGAGGAGGATGTTGAGGACGAGGACGAGGATGATGATGATGATGATGATGATTAAACTATCAGGGAAAACTTGAGCCGAGTTGTTTGCAAAACAATGTGAATGCATTTTTTAGCTTTTTTTTTTTTCAATACATGTACAGAAATGTGTATAATTGAATACATATTGAGGTCATGTGCTGTTTTGTAAATGTAACCGGTTTTTTATTTTTTTTTTATTTTAAGCACTGCTTTTTGTCTTGATAGCTGTGGTTGCTTTGGTTTCCCTGTTATTTCTACTGCCATTTTAAGACAAATAAGGAACAGTTTGAATTTGTGTAGTGTCTTTTTTTTTTTTTTTTTTTTTTTTTTTTAAATGAGCTTTGAAGATGTGTAGACTGAATTATTATTTTTTTTTTTTCTTACATTTTGTATATTATGACCAATTCCCCTTTTCACTGTGTGCAATTTTGACTTATAAAAGAATTTTGCAGAATTTCAGCTAGTGCTGCTTGAGTAACTGACATTATTGAAATACAAAAGCTATTAATGGGCTAGGCAAACTATGAAACTTAGCTTTTAAAATAAAAACCTTTTAGTTTACATTGTGCCGCTTTAGCTGTTTTATTAGCTGTTCTGTATGTACTCCTAGTTTTACAAGCAGAGTTTTGTGCTTCTAATACACTTGCTATTTTTCAGTTGGGCTTAGTTTCTTGTGATTGGGTGTAACCGTCATCTTAAACTTGTTTATTTTTGGACCTTATTTTGTCAGTTGGTTGACTCATCGGAGAAGGAAATGCTGATCTCACCAGTGGATGACTTGATCTGGGAAATAAGTGCCATAAATGCACATGCAACCTCCTTTGTAACCAGAGTTATGCTAAAGTACATGCATGATTTATGTTTGGGCTGCGATGTCCTTTAGCTTGGTCATGTGATAAGTGATCCTATATATAGGTTAGGTATGTTCTATGCAGTAAGATGTACTGTATATCATATGACATCTGCTCACCTGTATCACTAAGACTGCTGCACAGCTGCTTCTCCTCCACAAGCTATTGCCTTGAACAACCTCACTAGCACACAAACTGTCTTGTAATTATTCAAATGCTTGGGATAATTTCTGCTTTAGTAGGCACTTTCCAAGAATAGAGTCCAAAATAGCATGACATTTTTTCATCAATAAAGGGAGGTGGTTATTTCAGGAACTCCGAAAACAATAATGTTGACCAATTAAATATAACCAGTTTGGCTTCTTAATTTTAGCTTTGCAACTCTTTTGGATACAATTTGGAACAACTACTCAAGAAACAACATCATGGCTTCTGCATCAGCATTAAACAATTAAAGTGACCTACTTTTCATGGTTCGGTATTATAGTAGATATTTTATCTTAACAATTTTTCCTACAGAAAAGATGTGATGTATGCCTAAAAAAAAGGATACTAAGGGGTACCCTATTTGTGGAAAGTTCTAACTTAATCCTCATGATCATCTAAATAGTTGAATTATCATTTAACCTGCTAAAAACAGCACTTTAATACAGCAGACTGGTAAAAATGTTCCATTTATTTTCTTGAGAAAACAGCCATTATAACTTAGATATTTACACCTTCATTGGGAAGCCCACCATATCTCAAAATGTTAATTTAGAAATAATCATATTTACATTGTACAAAACAAACAAAAATGTACACATTGCAATCTTTCTTGCCCTTGAAACATAAATTTGCTCCAATTGCTCGAAATGATTTTTGGCCATGAATAGTATTATAATCAATCGCTGATTTTCACATAAAAGTAAACATCTATTCTCCCCAACCAAGCAAACATTTATGCAGTAGATAAAAATAAATGTATCACATTTTTTTCATTGTTGACCCTATGTCCCCATTTCCCTCCATTCCCATGCTTTATCCATAGTATATGGCAAAAAAATGTGCCATTGTGCCAAAGACGAAAATAGTTCAAGTAGCAGGTTGTCATCTCAAACATGATGAAGGTCCAGTGTTAAAAAAAAGATATGAATCCCAGTACTTGACGGACAACCTGTTTTTTTATAATGGAGCAGCAACAAAAGTGGTATTAGATAATTCATCTCAGCACACATTGTGCACATTCTGTGAAAAACATTCTGTTAGGTAGACCTCTCCGATCCACAGATTCCAAAGAAAAACCCATGCGATGGGCACTGGGGATGAACCGATGTAAACATTGTCTTCAATGGAGGAAAAAAAAAAGTTTATGATCAGTTTTCAGAGTTATTCGGGTGATGACTAAAACTAGTCACATGTATACTGGTAAAACCTGTTGCTGTAGTCAAGTGTTTATCCTTGTAGCACATTTGAGCATGGCTCTCAAACTGCCACAATGTTGTTCATCTCCCACTTCTGTGAGCTCTTACTGTTGTCACAGTCAGCTATATAAACTTTGTGCAAGACATCAGAGCGATCCAAGCATTTCCCTGTAGGTATATGTGTGAATCGATGTAGATCCTATGAGAAATCAGAAGCACTGGAAAAGTTAACTGAAGAATCGATACAGCAAGGTACAGAGTAAAGTTTGCCAACACTTTACAATAAAGTTCTTAAATTAGGCATCATAAACTAACAGAAAACTATACTTACAGTATTTATTACTAATACTGTATTAATTTTGCTTACATTTATAGACAATTGTTCATTGTTATTTCATGTTAGTTAACAATCTGTTCACTAAAGCATATTATGTTTTTACATTTTACTGTTGTCCAAAAGTTTGGGGTCAATAACATTTTTTTTTAAAGAAAATAATACTTTTATTCATTAAAGGTAACTTTATGTCAATTTTAAGGTTAAAGGTAAGACTATGTAACTTTTTTTTGTTTTAAAGTACAACATTTATATAATGAGCAAGTAAATCATGATTCCATCTTCCATACCGTGTTTCTGTCTTATCCTGAATCACTACACTACGGTATGCCTAAAATATAATATTAGGACGACTTTAGACCTGTCAGGACGACAACCGCTGCAGAGTAGCCCAGTACCTGCATGACTTGTCATAACCATAAACAGAGAAGTAGCTCCATCTACAATGTTCTTCAACGAGATGCATGCAGTTTTGTTTATTATTAACCACTAGAGTGCCAAAAGTTACACAGAGTACCTTTAAGCACTCATTAAATGAATCAAACATTACAGTAAAGACTTTTACATTGTTACCAAAAATATTCTATTTCAAATAAATGCCTTTCTTTTTAACTTTCTATTCACCAAAAAAAAAAAAAACAGTATCATGGTTTTCAGGCAAATATGAAGTAGCACAACTGTTTTCAATATTGACAATAATAAAACATGTTTCCTGAGCAGCAAATCAGCATATTAGAATGATTTCTGAACGATCATGTGACACTGAAGACTGAAGCAATGGTTGCTGAAAATTCCGCTTTGCCATCACAGGAGTAAATTACATTTTAAAATATATTTAAAAAAAAAACATTTTAATTCATAATAATATTTCACAATATTGCTGTTTTTACTGTATTTTTCATTAAATAAATATAGCCTTGGAGAGCATAAGAGACTCCTTTCAAAAACATTAAATAAAATCTTAGACGCCAAACTCCTGAACTATTAATATATATATATATATATATACTTGGAATTTTACAGATACTAATACATGTTTAACCATCTTTAACCAGCACTAGCTATTACATAACCTAGTGTTAGACTACTGAAACTTATTGTAAAGTGTCACCTTTGCTATAAAAATTTTAGTTTAATTGATTAGGCACCAAGGCCAAAAGAGGCTCGATACCTCCTGTGACATACCTTAAAGTATCTCCACTCTGTGTGCTCATTTAAGTTGCAGTGTGTTATGATGACAGCAGATCCGTCTCCTCCCTTTGTCAGGCACTGGTCGTACTGCATGAGCTGGTTTGCTTCATTAATTCTAAAGAGCTGGAGAAAGGCATAAGAAAAATGGGGGGGGGACGACGCTATAAAAACTGTGAAAAGCAAAGTACTGCTACTAAATCATTTTCCCTTACCTGATTCCCACCCATTCTATGACAAGGCCCAATTTCGACATTGCCACCATTGGTGTGGCCCATGCTGTCGATGCAGTAGCTGGTCTCATACCCACGAATCTATTGAAAGAAAACGACTGAATGATGACAAATGCCAATATCTTTAAACCAGTTTCAACTGTATTTTTCTTTCTATTGATTATATATGCACCTCTCCCCATTCCACATTCTTTGGAGGCAGTGGGTAATGTAGAGGGATGTCATAGGCAATCTCTTCCATGAACCACTTGAAGCTCTTGCAGCGATGTTCCTCTCTGAACTTCTTCAAGCTGCTGATGTCTCCGTAGGCCAGCGTCAGAGTCTCAGGCCGACTGGCGTAGAAATAGTCTTTATACTCATCCCACCACACCTCCACCACCCGCACATAGTTCTACACGCAGCCAAAGAGGAGAGTGGAGGTTACAGACTGGATTTAAAGTGTAAAAAAAAAGAGCTGAACTGACCTTAAGTGTGGGGGATGAGCCTACATGAGCAGGATGTGGGTTTCCCTGCCAGCTCTGCAGACGGTAGATGTGCCCCACCCGTGAACATGGCACGAACAGAAGCTGCCCACCACACTGCCATATCTACACGGGACATACACACATGGCAGGGATTCAGAAAGTGTTCACGCACAAATAAACTGCCGAATTTGGATAAATATGTTGCTCTGTGCAATTAATATAGAAATATTGCCCTGAAGAATTTTATTTTGTGATAATTTGTTTATTTAGGTTTTAAGGCAACATCAGCAACAATGGCTATATTCATGGCAACATTAACCATTTATTTTGTGATAAAGACTGTCTGACTGTAGATTACTTAAATCAATATATGGGCATGAAGTGTTGATTTGAGTAAAAATTATTTTATTATCCTACTAGAGTCAGCTGGTAAGACTGAACACATGCAGAGCCATGTAAGAAAAATGTTGAGCAGTCAAGTGTTGCCCTGGACAAAGATCATTATAACCGTGCAAACACAGAATTACCTTGTATGCAAACTCTGGTGAAAGACAAAAAATCTAGTAAAATTTTCAGTTGAGAGACCACAACCAATTTAAAGTAAAGTAAAAACCAATTTAAAATAAAAACCAATTTAAAGTAAAAATACCTTGTAGGAGATCTCAAAGTTTTCTCCTCCCCAGATCTGAAGGCCTGGATCATAGAGGCCCAGCTCGAAGAAGAACTCTCTCTCTATTGCAAAGAGTCCTCCAGCCATCGCAGGAGACCTGACACACATATTTTCCTGTCAGGAATGTTTCCACCTTACGTTTCACACACATACAGTACAGTATTTTACAACATTAAGCGACCAGGCTTTGTTCAGACTGGCAGTAAAAATCTGAAATGCATTTAGATTTAGATTTTTTATTTTGTCTGGAAAAATTTTACAAGCTTTACAAATTTTTGCTAATATGTCTTAACCTAAATGTTCATAACGGATTTGCTGTTTTTTTTTTTTTTTGTCACAGGTAACTTGAGTTTGAACAGTTGGTCTAAAAAAATACATATTAAAATCAAATTTATGAGGGAAAAATCTGATTTTGTCCTGCAGTATGAACAAAGCCAAAGAGACACCAGAACAAGTAGTAAAATGCTGTCATACTTAAAAAAATATATATATAAAATCTCATTTAAATAAAAAATGGCCATGTTTTGTCTCAGTGCCTTCTGCAAAATTCTGGTGTTTCTTTTCTACTTGCTTGTAGCAACTAACAGCTTTTGAAAATTTAATTGCAGGGAAGTAGACAGAAAGCACCATATTATAACATTTTAAAGAATTTCGAGTAAAAATTCAAGCAGCATACACACTTTCTCCTGTTTGGTGACTAGGCGCATGTGCACTTGGGTACGCTTATGCCAAGTCACTACCACAGGAAAGATAAGTTCGTAGACAAGACAGAATGGAGACTGCATGCAAAGAGAAGCAGATACAAGGTCTAGGAGTCGTTAGTTTAGTAGTTCTAGTAGTTGAGCGACTCAACCAGAACAGCCATAGTGGAGTCATAATATATGAAGTATTTTGTTAAAATCACTTCATTGTTTTATGACCACTTCATAGCAGTTACTACACAGCTTTAGCACTTTGCGGGAAGTATTTAATAAGCGTCGTAAAAGCTGAACTGTTAAAAAAGTAGAGAGAAGCAGACCACCACCAGTATTTATAAGTGAGAGACAAGGTCTCTCCACTTATGAGTGTTGTGGTCAGCCATAATCAGCTCAGGATTGTGGCTCTAAATTACCGATAGGGCTCAGTTCTAGTTAGTCTCTTCTGCTTCTCCTTGCTATTCAGAGGCACGCGTTTCCAAAGCATGCTCCAGTCCCATGCTCCTCTGGCAAAGCCATCCTCGTCGCCACCCCCCTGCGGCTCGATGGTGAAAGTCTTGCCATTAATAGAGTCTATAAGAGGCACTGTGCACACCGTTCTGAACATGGCCACAGAGGATGGAGGAGAGGCAAGGGGGAGGTCCATGCATGCAAACATGGACATACATACACACACACACAAGGGGATGGGGAGACAAAACAAGAGAGAGACAGAATGGTTTTAATGATCATGCTTATTGGAGGGTGGAAGTTTACCGATAAGGCTCTGTTTTATGCTTTCTCTTAGCCTTCTCCCTGCTGCTGAGAGGGACCCTTTTCCACAGGAGGCTCCAGTCCCAGGCGCCTCGCGCCAGACCGTCCTCATCCCCACCCTGCTGTGGCTCTATGGTATAATCATTGCCGTCTATGTAATCTATCAACGGTACTGTGCAGACCGTTCTGCAACATTAACACAACATACATTTAGGTTAAGATTTAAAAAAGAAAATAAAAAATAACTGGGTAGTACATTAGAAAGAAAATTTAAAAAAATAAATTATATTTTATATGAATATTTGAATAACTTGTCCAAAAAACTAGTCATGTGGTCCAATCAAAATGCAGAAACATAAAACACGATTATTTCATAGAGGAGATCCCCGCAGACACTCGTAAAAGTCTCTTAAAATACCGAATTGCACCTTTTTATGACAAAAGAGTTCAGATTGTATGTAATGTTGTGTGGTGCAACTCTACAAAAATGTAATGATATTTATGAATTCATGATATTTATATTAAAAAAAAATGATGTGCACACTCACCTGTATTCAAGGTGCAAGGAAAACATTACAATTTATTTTTTGGTTACACCACATGACCTTTTTAGGGTCATTACGTTGAAAACTATATATATATTTATACAAAAAAAAATTTATAATTTTTTTCATAAATATGAAATCAACATGAATAGAAAAGAACACTTCTATAGCCCAGCATTTGCATTTTAAACCAAGTCTCTTTCAGTGGGCACAAAATCATCCTAGAGCTTAAATCATACCGGTCTTTTGAAATGGGGGCCACCAGCGGTGCGTACCAGTTCACCCCAACTTCACAATGAGCATCCAGGTAGATCAGCACCTGAGGACAGAACCACAGTGTGACACAAACAAATCACATTTATGTAGACCCATTTAACATTATGCTGATTATGGGGCCCAAACCTGTCCCAGAGTGGCTTTATGGGCTCCTATGCTCCTGGCCTGGATCAGACCCTCTCTCTTTTCATTGCGGAACAGTTTGACCAACCCATTCCACTGTTTTATGTACTCCTCCAGCTTCTCTTTAAGATGAACTAACGAGAGAACACATATAATCAATCACTTCTTTTATATATATATTATATATATATAATGTACCTCATGAGCACCATGGCAATATGCCATAAGCGATATAACGTGTAGAGGCAAAATTTCCAGCTTTCTGACTGCACATCTTAATTATAGCTTGCTACTCAGATGTAAAAGAAAGTTATTGGCATATTGCTCACACCTACATCATTACTATAAGCAACCAGCGCAGATATACCATACATTAATTATACCAGAACAAGTGGATCCAATCTGACCACTTGCAAAAAAGTGCAGACAGTGAGCCCTAAAGATTGCATTTGAAAAACAAATCGAAACTGTGTGCGGCCTGAACAAAGTTTTACTGACCTTTATTACTAAATGCCTGAAACATTCTGAGCCTATACGCCCTTTATTGATTCTTATCGGCCAAGTCGCAGCACTGCATTCATTCATAGTTCCCCTGGGAGCGATCTCTTAAAGAGTAATGATCTCCATTCAGTAACAGTCTGCTTGCCCCATATTAATGAACAAGCGCTCAGCATTAGTCTTCAGGCAGACCGCCTACAGGTTGTGGCAACGATATATCTCTTTCACTT
This sequence comes from Sinocyclocheilus rhinocerous, assembly GCF_001515625.1. NCBI lineage: Eukaryota > Metazoa > Chordata > Actinopteri > Cypriniformes > Cyprinidae > Sinocyclocheilus > Sinocyclocheilus rhinocerous. Next base: position 1,671,363 of record NW_015627959.1, read on the forward strand.
AGGAGTGCAGAATAGACTCTCTAGAGAAGGGGTATCAAAACTAAAACCATGCTTCACATTCTTAAACCTGAAAACCCAGTAACTGCTGAAAGACAGTGACAATCCAAAACAGCCAGAACATGTAAATCAGTATTTAGAGAACTGACGGCCATCAAAAAGCCAAATAAAAATGCTGTATTCATATTTTGGAGAATGATATCAAATAGGGACAGACATTAAGCTTTTCCAGTTATTTTGAAGTACTACAGTTTCTCAACATTAAAATTAGGAATGTTTTTGATTTTATTGTGAAGAATTCATCTGTGCACAAGTTTCCTTACATTTTTTTAACACTATAATTTTTAATAAAAATGTCAAAATTCCAGTGAAACAAGACTTCTCTATGGTGACCTATGCCTGACTTCTCTGAATATTTTGTTTGCTTAAACCCCACCCCTTTCTCATAATTGACCCCAAGCTTGTATTCAGTAGATTTGCCTCCATCCAATCAACAAGTTCCTGTCCTACATTTTTTCAATAATCCGTTTCACTCGGATGAACATCTCTACTTATATTTCTTCACAACTTTAATTCAATGAGAATCAGCATCAGAAATGGGCATCAGATTATTTAATTTACTTTGTACTTTACAGATTAATTCACACTAAATACAATAAAATTTGAAAACTCTCTAACGTAATGTGTATAACTAAGAAGAAAACAGTTATGAACACTTCACTGAAATGAATTGGGAAACTGTTTTAAATCATTTCTTTGAAATTACCAAATGGACAAGACAACCAATTTACTTTGATTCAGACTTCCTAATGGTTTTTGATAAGGAGGACAGGAACGAGTGTTTGATTATTGCTTCTTTTTACTCGTCTGTTGCAACACAATAAAATGTGCAAGGGACTTAAAAAACAGCAATACTACTTTCAGTTATTGAAATATCTATACTGATTTGAAAGCAGCTGAGTTACTCTCACACTACTGAAGAATGTTAAGTTGTAATATAGTTAGCTACTCCCCGAGACACTGGCATCAATGCACCTTTCTTTTCCATGTTTGCATTGTAAATATGACTTTGGTATTTTTTTTGCACAAAATAATGCCAGTACCTGTGCTGAATTAAAAAAAAAAATTTGAAAAGCACAGAGTACACACATGTGCTATGTAGAGTATTTAATGAAGAAATTAAAACAATGTTCACACTACCTTTGTTACTGAAGTCATCAATCATGACGATCTCAGCCAGGTATTTCCTTGGGGTTCTTTTGATGACACTGTGTACCGTCCTCATCAGTGTGGACCAGCCCTCATTATGGAAGACAATGACCACGCTGGAGGTGAGGAGGTTTTCATCATAGTGCCAGTATTTACACCTACAGACAAATACACATAGTTATAAAGCACACTATTTTGGAAGCAAATGTTGTTGTGGAGTTGATTTCATGTTGTGCACTTGCACAGACTGACTGTATATGCATTAGTGGTAGATTCTTACACACTTGCATCCACCTCCATCCTGTGGAAGCAATTTGTGAGACAGGAAACAGCAACTGTTTCCTCTGAATAAGGGGACAGCAATGCCCAAACACACTTCCTCATTCTCTACTGAAGCTCGAAGTTAAAGTTTCTTCATCCAGTTTCATTCACTTTCAGTAGATAAGTGACAGTTGTGTGTAGGGCCAGAATGAATAGCACAAACTCAAATCTTATTTTAAAAAAAATGTTTTAGGTTCTCATAGTAGAAATATAGAGGTAGTTGGAAAAAAACGATACAATGATAGGCCTACTTGAGCTATGAAATTGAAGAATAAGGACAAAAAAAAGCATAATAATTAAAACAATGTTGGCTTTGTTTGTAGGCTCCTGGTGAGTTATTTGCACTAGGGTTTAGTTTATGTACAAATTCTTATATGGTGCAAACATCAGTTTTAAAGTAAAAGCTTAAGCAGCTTAGAAAATAGAAAATGTATGCATTAGGAAACTCTTGATGCCCAAAGTAAATAGGACATAGACCTGCCTAAGCCAAGCCTATGCATGTGATATGGGCTAGATTAAACTCATTAACCTATATGTTGTAACAAACACAACATTTCCCTCCAAAAACCCATTAAAAATAATGATTCCTGTCTGCAACATACTGGCAGAGCAACACTTTTTTCTTATGGCAGTTTAGCCTCTTTTAGCATCAGAGTTAAGTCCCATGTAACACAAGTCATAAGGCCTAACTTGTCTTACATGGCACAGTAAAGCCACTCAACTGGAAGAGCAACTCACGCCCATGACGTTCAGTCTCACTGGAGATCGGGGTGTGCTGCACTACTCATAAACAAGCTGTCACCATCTTAGTGCTAATGCTAACTGTTCTTTGAAACTACTGCGACGGATGCTATTTACTTACATGTTTTAGCTAAATTTAGCACAGAATGTTCGGTTGTGACGTCAATTTGTAGGCCAACTCAGAGGGCTAATTCATCTTGTGTTCACTAGAGAATTTCTATTGGGTTATTTGAATACCAGTTTTTGATTTGTGTGTAAAATATGGTCTTGAAGAAATTACTTGAAGAGACTTTCATGTTTTGTTCTAGAATATAAATCTCACATACTTCAAATGTGAATTTTAATAACTTAAGTTGCTAAGAAGTTACTATAAGCAGAACTACAAATGTTGTCAGAATCACCCACATCCTTGAGATGGTTTCAGTCTTCATTTTGCAAGCTGGCTTTGAAATTCAAAACAAAGGTTAGAGTTAGGATCTCTTAAGTAATGTTAACCACTGACCTTATTTTCCTCAAATCAAACAGCAAATCTCAAATTGACGTCCATTCAAAGGTAGCAGTGTATTCTGAATTTTTTTATATAGGCTAGAATATGTTATATACGAGATTGATTATTTGGAGGGCTCTAAATGCATGAAATATATGGATGAATATTTTTTCTTGTCTGTTTCCTTTCATGTCGCAATGAGCGATGTCATTTTCACAAGGGCCGAAGTAATTGCCTCTAAAAAACCCGGATGCGCCAGCAAACAAAGATATCAGATTTAAAACGACAAAATGATTCACTGTTAACATGCTTCAGCGTGTTTGTCTTATGAGGAAGGCAAGAGTAAATTGTAAACTGAAGCAAAACCTCACTTCAGACAAAACACTGACATCTTCAGACAAAAGTTGGTATCACGGTGTACACTCACCAACAAATCAGTATCTTTTAAGGAAATTCAACCAATACAAATGCCCTAACGTAATCATGTTATGGCCTAAATCCAGGGTGCGAACTACGGGGGAGCTAGGGGGAGCTCGGCTCCCCTTAATAAGACATGGGCTCCCCTGAAAACCAGGTTTTTAGGGTTATAGGTTTTTATATATATATAAAAAATTATTTTATATTGTATAAAGGTTCAATCAACTGTTTTATTTATAAACTATAGATTCTGACTATTATTTCCATATGCAAAGACTGATACAAGAAATTTCAAGTAAACATTTACATAAGAACCCATTATGCAAAACACAACCTAAAGCGAAGCGAGTAAACAAAGAAGAGACTCCGTACAAACAATGTATGCTCTAGTCTGTTCTAAAGCAGTTCAAATAAATTTAACGTTAACTTCAATGCCAGAATGACAAGCCAAGGTAAACCAGACAGCTGTTACAGCCATTGACAGAAAGCTGTCAAGTGCCACGTGTCAGTGCGCTCACACTTGCATTTCTATACAATCTCTTGTGAAAGCAGTGAAGTGTGTCGTTGTACACTCGTTTCTGTCGAGCTGATAATCGGCCTTTAACTCAGTCTGCAAGCATATCGACCCCCCCATTCAATCTCGAAGACCCCTTTAGTCCATAATCAGTACTGATACTGCAAATCCCCTCGAAGGATCACAGGAAATAAACATTTTAATTGAAAACAGCTGCTTTTTATGTGATTTTGCATAAATGATGCGTGTAACCAGAGAACCAGTAACGTTAACTACAGTCACGACCTTCCGGGTTTTCGCTGAATTTGACACTTATGAGGATGTAGAGAGCGACATTTAGCTCTCCGTGCTAGCAGTTTACAGCCATATCTGCGTGTTTTAGTTAATTTGAATGAAAACACAGGATAAATATAAACGTCTGTGTCTGTTTTCATTCATCGGTCAGTTCTCGCTGCTCATCTCCATGACAACCGCAGCAGTTAGCATGCTAATCATCATGCTAGCCGACCCTGCTGAATACTAACATAGGGTAAAATTAACAGCACAACGAAAACACTCAGATTTCAAAATAACTCAAGAACATTAAAGCTGTACTTTACCAGTACACCAGCAAACGGGTTATCGTCGACTGCCTTCGGTGTCAGGGAAGACCAAAGCAAAACCAGACCCAAAAACGTGCCAATGACCAGTAAACTTCGAAGGATGAATCCAACTTTTAACCTCATTTTGGAAAATCAGTTGAAAAATAATAAGAAAGAAAGAAAAAGGGGAGCCAGCACAAATAAATAAACACTCCGCAGCCTGTATGGCCACATCGAGTCCCTCCCTCTCACTCTCTTTTTCTTTCTCTCTCTCCTCTGCTCCCTTATTCAATTAAACTCCAACTGTCCTCTTTATGATTCAGTCACGAAAAGACAGTTATTAAAAAAAGCCAGCAGTTGCGTGCGTGCGTGCGCCACGCAGCCATGACATCTAAACAAACACACACGGACATGCAGCATGATTAATATGAAATAAAAGGCCCTTCGAGATGTGCGGGGCGCTCACGTGTAGTGGAGACATCCACAAGTGTTGCAGCACAGGTGTTTACATGTACAACTATTGCAAAAGTGTTGCCGCTTTGTGCCACGCACGCATGACTATTCTTTTGTTCTCGAGACCGACATGAACAAGGGTCGCAGATTAGCGGTGTTGGATTACCTTAAATTCTTGCGTTAACCCTCTGGTATAGGTTACCTCACATATGGGTCATAATTTTTATTTTATTTTATTAAATTAATGTACTATATTTTGTTTCAATAAGTTTGATATATATTGTTTTTAAATATTCTGTGTTTTGAGGAGTTTTCGTGGTACTAGACAATATTCAGCTCTAAATTATGCCATTTATATATATAACATAAAAAAATTAAGAAAATATATTATTTTCAGTTAATATAGTGTTTAAATTAAAAATAGGGGTATCTAAAACCCAGTGCATGGAACATGGAACCAGATTGGTGCCATCTGGTGGGAGAAATAAAACGAATTATTGTTATAGGCCTACTGTATATTTCTTTTTCTTGTCATGACTGGTTTTGTGTATGATGCTTTGGCAATATTGTATGCAAGCACAATCATACAAAAAATACTTTAAATTGAAAAATAAAGAAAATCATATGTACTACCATGGTGCAACCAGTAGATGCATGTACAGGTGCATCTCAATAAATTAGAATGTCGTGGAAAAGTTCATTTATTTCAGTAATTCAACTCAAATTGTGAAACTCGTGTATTAAATAAATTCAATGCACACAGACTGAAGTAGTTTAAGTCTTTGGTTCTTTTAATTGTGATGATTTTGGCTCACATTTAACAAAAACCCACCAATTCACTATCTCAACAAATTAGAATACTTCATAACACCAATAAAATTTTTTTTATAAATTGTCACCTGTATAGCTATATATATAGGACTGTTTTCCATATTTGGTTATATATATCAGACATAATTAAGTACTTACATTTTTTTTAGGTTTTGCAGTAACACAATAAGGTTCCATGTGTGTGTGTGTGTGTGTGTTGTTCCTGTGGCTCAGTGGTGAGCATTGTGTTAACAGCACAAAAGGTCGTGGGTTTCATTCCCAGGGAACACACATACTGGTGTAAAAAATGTATAGCCTGAATGCACTGTAAGTCTGCTAAATTATGAATTATTATTATTTAGAAATTATCAAATACTACTTAGTCGTGATTGATTTGTAGTTTGTACCCCCCAAAATTGCTCTGTATTTTCATATTTCCCAATCATTTCCTATGTCAATCATTTTTTGACCGTGAAGATCACGTGTGACTATCTTTTTTAAAGATCATTTCGCCTTTTCTAATCATTTTTATGATTTTGTGTGTGTGTGTTCATTTAACAAGTGTCACAAAAGTAAAGTTTTATACCATTCCGATGAAGTCTAAATGACTAAAGACCAGAAAGTCTTCCTCTTCTTAAAAATCAGGGCAATATCAAAAGTGGCAGTAAGTATATTCTGTATCCACCAGCTGCAAAGTACTACAGTGCAACTTCTCCTTCATGAACACGTCTCGGGGGACACGTGTTTACACATGGTTTGCCCCTGCAAGGCCGATCAGCTGTCCTAACTGTCTCCCTGCACTGTGTTAAGCGTCTTACATTATGGATATTGCAGTTTATTGCTCTGGCCACATATGCAGTCCTCATTGCTCCCTGCAGCAGGACAATGGCATGTTCACACAGGTGATCAGGAACCTTGGGCATCTTTCTCCTGGTGTTTTTCAGAGTCAGTAGAAAGGTAATAACTGTGAGCTACCTACCGCCTACTGCCTGTAAGAGTTTGAAAGGCTGTTCCACAGGTGCATGTGCAATAATTGTTTGTGGTTCATTGAACTAGCATGAAAACCATTGTTTAAACCCTTTCTAATAAAGATTTGTACAGCTTATTTGGATTTAAAAAAATTCTCTTTCAAATACACCATCCTGAAAAAGGGACATTCTATTCTATATACACAGTATGGAAAAACTAACTAAATTAATAAATAAAAAGTTATTTTGAGAAATGTCTGAGTCTTTAAAGGTCACCAAAACTATTTAGTTACCAACATTCTTTAAAATATCTTAATTTCTTCTTTCCACAAAACAAAGAAATGCATACATTTGGAACAACATGAGTTTCAGTTTTTTGGTCAACTATCGCTTTCAGTTAACTCTCATCCAGATTTTCCTGTCTCTTTCTGGTCCCTTGTTTTTCTGAGTGATGCTTTCTTTTTCTTGCTTTAATTGGGTATTATTGAGGATTTTTATCAATCTATTAATACTTGTATGCTCACTGACAATAATAAAACTGTTCAGGCCATTTTTATTACACTGGGCAGTCGTAGTAATCGTTTTCAGTCACATGATGGCGCCAAATGAGCTCTTATGGGTATAAATGTAGAGAAATTGGAACGTTGCACACTTTACTTTCCTATAGCGATTGGTTTCTGGCTATGCTCCTGATATATGTCTAATGCAAAAATGTATAGTCCTTTTAATGACATGTTTTCAAATTTTCTACACGGATTTTTGCTGGTCCCCTAAAGAATCTGTGTAACAAATTCATTTTTAAAATAGCAAATTATATGTTTTCTCTCATTTATCATGTCATGTAGGCCTAAAATAATAATGAGCTGTCATGCTTGAAATGTTGACTACACATTTACATGTGAATTTACAGTTGAAGATTTCAAGATAATTCATAAAATAACAAAATATTAATTTAATCTCTCTCTCTCTCTCTCTATATATATATAAATGTATGCATTCAATGCTTTAAAAAAAACATGCTAAAGTGGAAATTGCTTGACAAGAGCAGTTCTCTCTCCTGAAACTGCTTGACAGTTATTGTTACTTATTTTTATGGAAACCATTGCACCAAACACACCTCCTGAAACCGGGACGTCTGGTCGCCCTACCTTTCCTACTTTGTAAGGGCATGCAACTGTCTGATAGATTCTTAATAAGGTGTTTTCCCCTTTTACTATTAGGCTACAGTTTGAACTCACAACATCTGCCATTCATGCTCTGTACTATTAAATGAAACTGGGAGTGTCTATTATCTGTATGTGGTTATGTGTTCTGAATGCATCCATCACAAACTACGGTTAAGGTTTGCTAGTTAACATTGCCCTGTTAACTACTGCTAGATGCTGTAACTACACCATCTGAAAGCATGGATTCCTCAAAAATATTAAGCAGCATAACTGTTTTCAAAACTGTTTCTTGAGCAGCAAATGAGCATATTAGAATGAGTTCTAAAGGATCATGTGACACTGAAAACTGGAATAAGACTGCTGAAAATTCAGCTTTGCAACCAAGAAAAAATAACATTTTAAAATATATTCATATAGAAAATAGTTATTTTAAATTGCAATAATATTTCTCAATGTTAAGTTTTTACTGTAATTATGTTCAAATAAATGCATCTCTAGTGAGCATAAGAGACAAGTAAAACATAAAAAAAAGAAATATTAAACAACTTACCAAATTTACACTTTTTAACGTAAATATAAAACACTCGTTGTCGGCAGGATTCGAACCTGCGCGGGGAGACCCCAATGGATTTCTAGTCCATCGCCTTAACCACTCGGCCACGACAACTTGCAGGAGAAACACTCCATTGTAAAGATAGCGATCGCGTACGTTTAGGGTAGGGGTAAGCATGAACATTAAAAAACAATCTGATAGGTAGTATTTCTCGCTATCGATTTGTGCTACCTATCTTTTTAATGGGATGTAGCACAATCTGAGCGGGTAAATTAGCACAAATCGTCAGAACACCGGCTGAACACTTCCTAACAACATTTGAATACTTCCGAACGAGTTCGCAACACTTCCGAACAAGGTCACAACACTTCCTACCAAAGTCCGAACGATGTGCAAACACCTCCTAAATAAATCCGAACAGGTCCTAACACAAATCCGAAACTTTCGAACAGATGGGGCAAAGGAGCCAATCAATTCCTACCAAGAGGAAAGAGCCAATCAGCAATCGAGTTGACATGCCAATCTGGCCGCTGATTGGCTGAATGAGTTTCGTGACATTCCATCTGTTTGTAACTCACTATCACTGGATATCTGCTATCCGGAGATTCAAGATAAGCGTTATCAAATTACAAATCCGTGACACTAGTGTTAACCTATTTGCTCAAACATTAATTCATGATTTGGAATAAAGATTATTCGGATCGGTACTCTAAAGAGGTATACGCTTGCGTTGCAAGGCAAGTTAACTTAACGTGTATCAGTTATCGCTAACTAACGCTAGTTAACCCTTTGATGCATAACATGGGTCTAACGTTTTTATTTTCTATATCTTTGCAAGAATTTAATTTCATCATTCAGTATTCCAAGTATTCATTCCCTATGTTATTTTAAAAAACTCCATTCTACAGTTGCTATATTAACACATACAAATTGACACGACTGTGTGCCATGCAGCTGACCTTAGGGCTGATGATTCTGACCCTCCAGTAGCTGTCGTGGAGGCCCAGGTGACCAGTCAGGTGGGTGACACTGGACCCAAATCCCCTAATGAGGAGGTCACTGAGGAAGAGGAGGACGACACTGCAAGTCCTAGCACATCAGGCCAGGTAATGTTGCTATTCTGTACTATCTTTTACTTTAAAAAAATGTATCTGGTGCAGTGCAAAACACCTATTATCAACTGTGTGTAAAGTTAAAATATATGCATGTACAATGCAAAATAATTACTACAACACCGTATAAATTTATTGGACTGTGGTTGGTGTTTTTCTCAATTTTCAGAGTACACAGTGTGATTCCAGAGGTGTCTTGGGCTGGGAGGCAGTTGATGCCCTGGCAGCCTACCTGGTTGGCCTAAACCGAACGATCACTGCCTTGTCATCACAAGAGGAGGCCGACATAGTCCAGCTGTACATGGCTCTGCATGCCATGGACAAGGTACCATCAAAATATAGCCAGAGGGTTAAGAAGAAGGCTTTGACAGGACCTTGGAGAGCATCCAGGAAGCAGAGTGGCTCTGCTCCAGGACAGCAGGCAGCAGAGAGGTAATTTGACTATTTGGATCTTCACTAGTTTATAACCCAGTATACAGTTCAGATTATATCATCCTTCTTTTCTGTAGATTGTTCATGACTCATGGGCAGGCAGCTCAGGACCCTGAAGTCCACAGGGTCTGTGAATGTGTTTGCCTACAACTTTTGAAAGAGTTTCAGCAAGCATGGAACAGGTCCAAGGACACACAAGGAAAAACTCTGGCAATTCCACAATCTATCGTGGTGGTATACAGCCACTTACAGCAGAGTGGTTCTAGGACAGACTAACCTGGTTCTGGTCCCGATAAACACCACTACTGTCTCATCCACTGCTTAATTTACAGTGTTTGTAAAAAAGAAAGACACAACTCTTGTGGTGTAATAGTAACACATCCATCCTTTGGGTGGAAGATTCCAGGTGCAAGTCCTGGCAAGAGTGTGTGGTGTGTTTGTCAGATCAGTATTTTATTATTATTATTATTATTAGTTTTTATTATAAATTGTATAGTCAAAAATGAATCAAACCCTTTACTTAAATCCTTTGTGAGTGTTCATGAAGTATGATGGATATTTATAAATGTTTTATTAATAAATATCTCTTTTCCCTTTCTTTCCCCCTTGTAGCAGTCCCTTTTGCCCTGTTCTGCCCTCTGGCTCTTGTCTTAAGGTATGTCATTGTGGTTTTATCATGTCCATTTGTTTACCCAACAAAGAGCAAAAAATAAGATTTTAATTTACAAAACAAAATTCACAAAAATATTCTAATGTTAAAAACTTTTTTACATGGGTATTTGATATCCACATGCAATTGGTCTGAACCATAAAATAAATTAATGTAGTATAGCACTTGTGACAACTTCCCTGTTTGACCCCCCTATAGCCCTATATAATCTAAAGCACCTTACAGCAACCCACACCAAAAAGACAGCAGTATTACTGTGGTATTAAACCTTTACCTGTAGCCTACATATTTGCAGATCATTGATGTTATAGAAATATACAAATTAAAATGTTAAAAATGATCTGCTATGTATTTAGCCTGTGTTCAAATCGAGTGGGTAAGACAGACTGCCAAATACCATAAAAAAAAAACAATCTACCATAAACTGTCCTTTATTCATGGAGGAAATGGCACATTTCTACCTTGCAGGAATGACATTTATAATATTAATTGCTGCTGTCACTAAAATCTCATTAACATGCAAGTCAAAAAAGCAGTTAGCAAACGATATAAAGACCAGATTTTGTTATCAAGTAGTGGAATATCAGAACTAAACGAGTGACTCGAGGTTCAGTGAATTTAAAGGTGAAATAATAAATTATAATTTCGAAAGCAAGAGTGATATCGAACACAAAAATGGCTCAACACCAGAGGGAGCCAAACCACCATCTATCAGCATAACAAAGACAGACCACACAGGCAAGAGACACATATCCACTCATTTTCTGCTTTATTTATAGACGAGAAACTCTGTAACAAGATAGATTCCATTGAAAAAGTCAAAGATCTCATTTAATTAGGTCAACCCAATGCCTAGACCCAAGTGTGACTCTTAACAGGTACAAGAGCTAATAAAACCGAGTCAATATACATAACTTAAATCTGGAAAAGGCACCAAATAAATACAAATAAATATGCAGTCAAAACTATCCCAGAGAAAAATAAATAGTGTTAAAAAAAAAAAGAAATAATACAAATCCCCCATGCAATCTTTAAAGACTGATACAGAACATTCTTTCACTGGACTCTTTCACTTCCAAAGTCCTAAAGCTGCACTGTTTTTTAATGTATAGGGAGCAACTGGGGGCCCAAGTTAGACCCCTACTAGAGAGTCCAGGCTGTTTGTATTCTCCTCGACCAGCAAGGTGCTCATTGTGGATGCGTTTCCACCAGCCTTGTGTCTCTCTGTGTTTCTAGTCCCCTCTTTCAAGAGCCTGCACTTTCTCAGTCTGCTGCAGAACCTTGAGAGGAACCCAGAGCCAGACAGTAAGAACGTCCAGGCCCACATTAAGGATTGTGGGAGGTGTGTGTATGTGTGGAAGCCAGCTGATTGGCTTGACCACAACCCCAGGTCCTCCTATGAGCTGGCACCGCTGTTGAATTTGTCCAGAACGGTAGTGTTGACTTTCTGGAAGATCCACTGTTGTGTTTCAGACTCGGGGTCGCACTTGTTCATGAAAATCCGCTTATCGCCGGGGCTACAGTCCATGCAACCGTTGCTCACCAGGTGGTACAAAGACTTATCCTGGAGCAAAAAGAAGATGGGATGGAGAAAGAGAGAGAAATAAAAAAATAAATAAACAAGAAACACCGTCACCGTGACTCCGGTGGAGGTCTAATCCTGCTTTATCTCCCACTAGCCTTCAGTCAGATTACAGGGGTGGAACTGAAGAACCAAACACGGAATACGCTAATCAGAAAAGCTGACTTCATTTCATGACTTGAGTTTGGAAGTGAAATGTGAGAATTTGATAAATGATGGATGGGAGGGGAGGGAGGGAGGTAGAGAGAAAAAGAGAAAGGTGAAAGGTAAATAAAAGTGAAAGAATGGGGGAGTGCTTCAACATCAATATCCTATCAAAAAGTGGAAGACAACAAAGAAACTTTCCACCTGAAAGCATTCTCCACAGCACACAGGCCATGTATATTTTTTGCGCTAGAAACTACTGAGTATGCCAAACAGAGCCGGTGAAAAAATAGAGGATGTGTCCCTGAGGGAGTGATCAGGCTGAGTAGAGGAGGGACATGCCTTCGGGCTTTCGGCTCCAGTTCTGTGCCGTTCTCCCCTGGGTTGATTTACTGTTCTCTGCGCCTCAGGCAGCTCCACTGCCAGGTACCACCTCTTCCTTTCAACTGTATATTTCCTCTCTCTATAGCGCCGTCATTGACCTATCCTGCAATGACAGTGATTTTTTTGCTTGGCACCTTAAATCTCATATGTGGGAGGGAATATCTCAGTTTAGGCTCGTTCTACCTCGCTTGAGGGCTAGAAAAACTGAGCTTCTGTATTAGGCTCCGGCGTTAGTGATGGGCCCAGAGCGGTAGGCATTTGTCCACAGGGGCTTCTGTAACAAGGTGTACACTCTGTCCTATCGCTGCTCTGTTGCTGTAGATATACTTTATTGACCTCCTAAAGAAGATGTGGAGAGGGAATATGGAGGAAGACAGGTGTGGCTTTTCCTTAGAGATGGTATATGAAAATCTATGAAGCTATATGAAAATTTAACACCTGGGTGCAAAACATTACTCATGTAGACTCTAATGGATTTTATTTCAATAACGCCAAACCCTTTTTCATTCCATCCAGTTGTCTTTATTATATTTATATTGTTCTTAAAAACAAATACTGTGACTACTGAACTTTATATATATATATATATATATATATATATATTAGTTTTCTTAAAGTTATATAACATTTAAAAAATATATATTTAGTTATGTATATTAATCTAAAGGCTTATGCAATCATCTAAAGGCTTATGTATAAAACCTTTTCAAAGACATCAGTCATTTTTTTGTATTTATTTATATTAATTTAAAGTCATATGCATCAATGCATACATGCAAACATATATTTACATTCTCTCAAAAACTGTTTTTGAGAGAATGTAATAAAAAAAAATACATATTTATTTAGTTATTTATTATTTATTTATATATGTATTTATTTATATTACTCTAAATACTTATGCATACATGCACATATATAGTTACATTTTCTCAAACAATTAGAAAACCTTTTAAAAATATTTTATTATAATATGATATTTATTTATTTATTTCATTTTTGTAATTTTTTTTTTTTTTCTGAGAACACAGAATGTTTCTTTTTGCCTACAGAGCGTGTAGTTACTGCATCCACCAGCAGGGGCTCACAGGGTCATGCTGACTAGACAGACCTTGACCCCAGACCTGTGATCTAGGCAAAGGCAAGTTTTGAAGAAGCTACTTGAAAGAAGTTAAAACAAGATATTTTTTATATGTTTAAGTTTTAGTCACTACGTACAGTAATTCTCATACATATGTGGTATTTCATAAGAATGAGTAGCTATGTTCACATTTTTGACTGCATTACCTTCCTGTAGCTCCAGTGCTGGTTGCCTTTCATGCCATGACAGTCATACAGGGTGATGGGGCTATTCTGACTAATAGCATCGAAGCAGAATTTTCTGGTGTGCAGGGGATCCCCAGGCCTGATGTCCTCTCTCCAGCCAAACGTGAAAATCTAACCACCACAGGGAATAGCAATTCTCTTAATTTCAAGGAGATTATCACAGAATGAGCTTCATGTCATGCTATCATGTCTTCAAAGTATCAGTTAGTTTTTAGAGTGTTGCTTAAGAAACTACATGAACATCTAATGCTGTTCACATCATTCACACAAATCAGTACTAAGCAATGCAGGATAGTGTACAGAATAGGAGCATTATACCTGCTCGTGTGCCCATGTTCGCTCCGCACCCTCTTTCAGACAAGTGTCCAGACGCAGCTCGGTGCCCGTGGAGCCATGTTTAGAGTCGATGCACAAACCAGATGCTGCATTACGGATCTATTGACAGAGAAACAGATTTGCTGAATGCCACCCATCAATTGCACAAGGATTTAACAAGGTTAGCTTTAGCATTGTCATTGTATCTAACAAAGTTCAAGAACAAGGAATTGAAGATCAAAAAGTTTGTAAGACAAATCTGTACTGTAATACACACATAAGCACGGTTTCAAAACCTAGTGAGCTGCCTCACTGCCTGTAGTGTCTACATAGGCAGCTGTGTTTGAAGGTAGCATCCTAACAGTCATGGAAATCATGGATTTGGACACAGCTAGGAACTCCACACACACAAATAGCGCTCCACACACAAAATGTTTTAACTAATGTCAATACAGGCAACGTGAGAAGAATACTTTAATACGCATAATACTAATACCTTTTTATTTTCAGTTGATAAATATTGTACGTTTATTATGTAATTTATCAGTACTGAATAAAGTATACATGGTTCAACAATAAGGAATGTTCTGCCCTGCCAAACTAAGCCCACCACCACCACCACAAAAAAAAAAGTATTAATTTATATATATTTAAAAAAATGTGCCAGAAATATTTATATTTTTCATATTATTATTATTATTATTATTATATAAATAAATTATTGTTATTATTATTATTATTATACATAATTTAAGTCCACAGTATACTTTTGCTAAAAACAATGGCACATTACTCATTATTGGTTACTAATTTCTATTCCAGTTATTCATGTTTACTAAGTTTGGTCTTTATTGCAATTTCAGCAAAACCTCAATATACTATATTATATTATACTATACTATACTATACTATACTATACTGGAACATATATTATATTTGCAACATTTCAATATTCTCTATCAACAAATGTTGCCTGAGATTTGACAGTTCTGTGAATATTAAAATGTCTAAAATGATGCATATTAATGAATTGAGAATGTCAAAAGCATGTGTAAATTATTTCTATTACTAAATATTTACACAAGGTATGTGGTTTACACTATTTAGATGTGATAGAAAAGTACTTCCTGACAATAACAATCACCTCTATGGTGCTCTTGAATGTGGATTCAAGGTACAGTTAGCCAAAAGTTTCACTTCTTCCACAACTGTGCAGTGAGGTACAATACGACCCCTGGTCTCCAATCTTTTCAAGTGCTAAATCGGCCTATTTAAATAATGATTCATTCTAAATACACCTGTTCACAAAGACGTGTGCACTTTCCCCACTGCATGAACTCCAGAGAGTTCCGCTGCCCCTTGTCCTTATATTGGTCTCTTTTTTTCATTTTTTGATTGGCTGTCCAGGTCGACTAATTTTCTTTAAGGCATTCAGGTGTACCGACTGTTGTCACAGTGCAGCTCAATAATGCATTAACAGCTGGAGCCACTGCCTCCTGAGCAGACATAGAAGAGCGGGCAGCAGTTCTGGGCCAATTCTGCTCACTTATTCACCTCACTAGGGAGACATGAGGGGACCAGGGCCTGGGGCAAGGTCACACGCACACACACACACACACACACACACACACACACACACACACACACAAAAAGGAGACCTGAGGGGACCAGGGCCTGGGGCAAGGTCACACGCACACACACACACACACACACACACACACACACACACAAACACACACAAAAAGGAGACCTAACAAAGAGGATGAACTGTGGTGGAACATATTATGCTGTGCAGTGTAGTGCATGCACAATGCATAAGCTTCCACTGCTGAAATTGTGCACTGCATACCAAGGCCATAAGAGGAAACAGATTACAGTGTGTTTGTTAGAGCCCACTTCCTCAAATATGTTTTTCTCACGCTCATGAGTCCTGAACGATTGAGGTGAGGGATTTAGGGTTTTTAAGCTCTTGGCAAAGCATGACTGTTGAAAGTAATTGGAAATCAGTTAGTAGGCAGCACAAATCAACATGAAGTTCTGGTCCACGTGTTCTGCTCCGTGAATGCATGACTTAAAGCTGATTTTTCTTGTTGGTGACTAGATGCATTTGCTATTGTTCGCTGTCAGAAAGACTAAAATTCACTCGAAAAGTTTGAATGAGTTTAAACCAAAGCTGAAAACCAATACAATCAGAGTGATTTCTACAGCAGATGGACACAAGCTTTCTGAGATGGGTGAGGACAATGCATCACATCAGAATGAAATGTCCTAACCCTTGTGTTGGTGTTTATTACAGTTCAGGTCAACACTTTACTGCTTATTATTTACGGGAAAGGAAATGGTGCACCCGATTTGAGCTGTGATTTATTTTCAAATGAGCTGGATTGGAGAATCGAGGGAGGACATGTCTGACAAATGGAACAAAATGAAAGCGAAAAGCAAGGTCGCACCAAGCTCTGCCTTGCCAGCTTATTCTTAAATGCTTATTTTTGTCCCTGAGGTTATAAAAAGAAAACATGTTTAATTCATTTTCTTGTCTATTAGCAGCCTCTCGCTCTCTTTTGGACCTTCCTTGCGCCTGCCGTCGAGTGATGTTTTCAGGATGAATTATTTGACTTGTTCAACACGGTAACAAAGACATGCAGTAGAACATAATTTACTGCTGGATGCAAGGAATTTACTACCAAACCCCATTTTTGTGAAGTCAGAACAGCTATAAATGTGTTCCAATATGTTTTAAGAAGCTCAAAGCCACTGTTGTGGCTTTTCGAAAGCCTCTGTTCTCTTAATTTCTAAAGTTTTTCTAGAATTCAGCAGGAGGTTGTGCTGATTAGAAAGAAACAGCAAGAACATTCCTCTTGCATCATTTTAAGAGCTGCTAAAGTCAAATCATCAGCGCCTACTACCTTTTCATGGTGTAGCACTTTTTTGTGGTGCACAAAAGAAGTAAATTTACTTCAATTTTTATTTATAATATTTACACCACAAAATAAAGCATGAATATAAACTAAAACATAGGAGGCTACCCTAGAAGAGTGCATGTGATCACAAACACTTTTGAGGTAAATGCAGCAGAATCAGCCCAAATCAGCATGGGTCTCTCCTCTCTTCTTCCTCTCAAGCCACAGGAAACCTAACAAGTGCATTTACACTATAACAGCCTTTGGCAGCAATGGCTATGAGCATAAAAGTGGCTGAAAAGTCTGCTGATTGCATTATTCAAAGTATTTGGGTGTATTGAAGAGGCAAAGAAACAGCTGTGGGGGAGAGAGAGAGTATATATGCATGCAGGTGGGCGAGTGGCATATGGCTCACAGCCTGCTTACACTTCGCTGCCCTGTCAGCTGGAGGTCACGCTGACCGTGACCCCTGTCCTTTGCTGAAAATGCCTACAAGGACCCGTTTCATTCCTTAGCTACCCCTCTCTCGCTCTCTGTCATGGCCCGTGGGGGTGGCTTCGAAAGTCTAATGAGGCTCTTTTATTGAACAATACATCAGGCGGGGTGACAGGTGGCCGCACGAGCAGACCAGCTAGAGAGCATAGCGTATGAAGCTATCAGCCTGACAGTCAAATTACTATCATTTCGCCTCAGGACAGAAGATATTTACCATGCATAAATTTCCCTCGAGCAAGGTTCCCCAACCGCACACCACACAGCCTTTCCTTTTTACTATATTTACGTCGCTAATGCAGAGAGAGCCAATAAGTGAAACGAACGGCATGTTGTCGGCTAATGGACTTTTTTGGGCCACCTCCACTGAAACATTTGAAACCAAAAGGCAGTTTCCATTACTACCTCAGTGGCTACATTTACATGCACAAATTTGGTTCAATCGGACTGAATTCATTCCGATTGATGAATCTGAATGTAGTGTTTACATGAACGCTAAATAAAGTGATCAGGTTGATGTGCACGTTTATATGTCACAAGCTTCAAATCGGAATTGATTTTTTTGGACATGCGCACGTGCACAAATATAGAGTTTCTCTGTTTGCACATAATAACCACTCTCCTACATGGTTTCTTTATTTGTTTTTAACAGCAGAATTAAAATGTATTAATTTATGGATAAATATGCATTTAAACCGCTGTACCGTGCTGCTCATATTTATCACGCAGTAAAAATGCCCCTCCCCGTGCCCAAAACGGGTTGCCTGTGGATGAGAATCCAAAACAAGGACTGGTGGGAGGTTGTCCTGCTCCACTTCACAGTTGCCAAGTTAAAGGAGAGTTTTATAATGACAGGACACAGATTTATACAACACTTTATTCAAAAGGTAGAGCCGTTCTTTCCACACATCATACATCTTTACGCTATTTCTGCATCATTGCACATGCGCAGTCCTTTCAGTTTCAGGGTTCAATCCGATCGAGTGTTTACATGCACTCTCAATCGTATTAGAAAAGGAATAAACCACCCCCTTCAATCCGATCAAAATTTCATTCCGATCGAGCTCAATCGGATCGATTAAGGTGTTTACATGAAGGCTTTTCAGTCCGATTGAGCCGTCAATCCGATTACAAACTGATTATTTGGTTGAAGTAAATGTAGCCAGTGTAATGGAAGGATACGCTTTACGGTAAGCATCAGCCCTCCAATTAATTGGGATGGGAAATTAATTACATTTGTAAATTATTCCTTGCCATTTCTGACACATCACGACAGGGGATTGAAAAAAGAGGAGATGGTGTTCCCTGGGGGCATTCATTAAGGCATGATGTCTGTGAGGTACATCATTCAGCAGTGATTAAAAAGGCCCATCAAAATGCACAAGATGGGAATCAGTCCATGCATATTAAATACCCCCCACTATAACAGACATGGCAGAACTGCAGATGGAGAGAATTGGCAGGCCCCTCTCTCCACACGTGTTCCCAAGAACCGCTGTTCTGGCACAGGAAACCTGGATGATAATGAATGACCTGAATAGCCTGTCTGCCCGTATCAGCTTGAGTAATAAATGTATTAAGCATCTTCTGTGTATTTATGGATTAGGAAGCAGTGATGCAAACAATGGTTACGATGTGATGTCGCTGTATATTAGACAGTGCGGGTTTAGGTGAGGACCGGCCGCCTGCTTGTCTCTGGTGAAAAATATGTTATATTTCACCAGGCAGTGCTTCTCATAAATCAATGAACATTTCTGCATAAACTCTGTCATATGCACACACACATGCCTATACCTATACTGGCATCTATGCTCTGTCTCACACAAGATATATTGACGATTGTGTCATTTTTAGTGCGTAACTTAAACCAAGTAAAAGTTATGCGCCCACTTATGGATGAACAAAGCGACACGAGGTGTAACAAAAAAGGCAGCAGGGTGTCAAAACTGTATAGATCAGACCAGAAGATTTACTGCTCTATATTGCTTTATTGTTTACTGTGGTGGCATAGGATAGTGGTTTATCTCTCTCTCTCTCTCTCTCTCTCTATCTATACAGTATACTGTATACACCACTGTTACTATATACACACACATCCGTTTTATTCAAATTGCTTTGTTGTATAACTGCACTGATTTCTTTAAATTCACAGCCACTTATATTCATTCCCTCTCATGTTACAATTCAGCATCTTTATGGAGCTAATCCAATTGAAATTCCAAATCATGAAATTAACGATTGAAAGCCAGTTATTAAATTCTGCAGTTCGCTCAACACTGGAATGTTTACAATTTTAACAGAGTCTTTGTTCACCCACCTCTCCCCAGGCAGCTGGCGGTGGCTCCACAGGTGGGTAATATTTGGGCAGGTCCCAGGCCACAGTGTTCATGTACCATTTGAAGTCTTTACATTTGAGGTGTTTGCGGAGCTCTTTCTGAGCAGTCAGGTCGCCAGTGGAGAGGTGGCGGTACTCGGGCCGGCGCTGATAGATGTACTCTGTGTACTCATCCATCCATGTCTCTGCCACTCGCTTCAGGTTCTATGAGACGCATTAATGGAGATATATAAATATCTTATATATATATATATATAGTATATATATACTGTATACTTTAATATTTTATAAAATGTAATACAATTTTAAGTATTTACTTTATAGTCTATATTATTTTATACTTTTATATTTTATATACATTACATTTAGTTAAATATTTTATTACATTTGTTTTAACAGGAATTACACCTGTAACACTTTCCATTTGTTAACTTTATTTAACTACATTAGTTAAAATGAACTAATAATGAAAATACTTCTTAAAGAAATTATTTATCTTAGTTAATGTAATTTGCAATATTTACTTTATCAAATAATAATACAATTAAAAGTTGTATCTGTTAATATTACTTAATGGTCCAGATTTAACATAAACTATAATTAAACAGTTGTATTTTTATTAACTAATGTTAACAAAAATGAACAAATACTGTAACAAATGTATTGCTTATTGTTAATTAATATTAGTCAATGCATTAACTAATGTTTACCAATGGGACCTTATTGTATATTGTTTTATTGTTTACTGTGGTGGCATAGGATAGTAGTTTATCTCTCTCTCTCTCTCTCTCTCTCTATCTATACAGTATACTGTATACACCACTGTTACTATATACACAAAAATTAGTTTTATTCAAATTGCTTTGTTGTATAACTGCACTGATTTCTTTAAATTCACAGCCACTTATATTCATTCCCTCTCATGTTACAATTCAGCATCTTTATGGAGCTAATCCAATTGAAATTCCAAATCATGAAATTAACGATTGAAAGCCAGTTATTAAATTCTGCAGTTCGCTCAACACTGGAATGTTTACAATTTTAACAGAGTCTTTGTTCACCCACCTCTCCCCAGGCAGCTGGCGGTGGCTCCACAGGTGGGTAATATTTGGGCAGGTCCCAGGCCACAGTGTTCATGTACCATTTGAAGTCTTTACATTTGAGGTGTTTGCGGAGCTCTTTCTGAGCAGTCAGGTCGCCAGTGGAGAGGTGGCGGTACTCGGGCCGGCGCTGATAGATGTACTCTGTGTACTCATCCATCCATGTCTCTGCCACTCGCTTCAGGTTCTATGAGACGCATTAATGGAGATATATAAATATCTTATATATATATATATATACTGTATATATATACTGTATATATATATACAGTCAAACCAAAATTTATTCAGACACACACACACATATATATATATATATATATACATATATATATTGATTGATTTATACTCATTTTTATATTTATATATACACACGCTGTCAAGAGCAAAGGGCTACATGTAATCTCTATACTATTTGTCTCTTATCATGTGTGCAGAATATAAATAAGATAATCATAGGAACATTGTGAATCTAGAGCACTATAAACTAGCAGAATTGGGCCACTGCAGAGAAACACTCTATCCTTTCTCATTTGGAAGGATAGTGGAAGTTCTACTCACTCTTGCCAGGCTGGTCCCTGAAGGCACCTTGTAGGGGACGTACTTCCTGTAGATGTGGCCCACCCTCGAACAAGGTACATCATACATGCCGCCTCCGCACATCCACACCTGAAAAACCACATACGCACACACATTCTGAAACATTTATACTACATCACAGTACATGCAGAGTTGTTTCCATCCTTCATTCTCTCAGACAGTTGAAAAAGCTCAAAAAGCCTCATGCATCACATCCTTGTGAGCTTCTACACAGGCAGGCTGGGTAGGTCTCAGTGGGAATATGCGGAGACTAGCTAGAAATATTGCTATGCTTCCACATCATACCAGCAACAAGCAACGTCCTCGCTGTGGGCTCCAATTACGGGTCGACTGGCATCCACTGAAGGAAAGAACCAGAGTGTTTCCAACTGCCTCATGCTTGTGTCTCTACTGTTCCTCTTTAAACCAAAAGAAAAGAGAGATAAAGAAAGAAAGCAGGGTGTTCAATATGCTTCCCTTCCTATCTCTCTCTTTCTGTTCTACTAAGGCCAAGGCTTTGATGTGCCTGTCTGTATCGAGTATTGGCTCAGGCATGGTGGAGTGTGGACTTGGCCAGGGCCACTGACACACAGAGGGAGGTGAGAAGGCAGGTAGGAGGAGGGCTTCTAGTTGGACAAGTTGAGTCTGATGGTTTCTCTCTTCCGCGGTCACCCGCTGGGCTCAAGAGAGCTGTCTGCAGATATCAAACTGCACAGACCTATCTCTTCTGCCAGGCGGCGGGTTAGCGGTCAAGCTAACTTCACAGACCCCATCGTTAAGGGGAGAGAATTGTTCGAGACATCAGTGCTACAACGCGAGCAAGAAAAAGCCCCTGCCGATCCCTCATTTGAGGATAAAAGAGGAAGCCATGTAACAAATGAAGTTTTAGGAATCATTTTCACATTTTTTTCCACAGCCTTTTTTATCATGAAGCATGAAGGGAGTCAGCCATGGCAGGACTTTAGATATTAAGATGACTTGAATTGCATTTAGAAAGCTGCCTACATCGAACATCGAACAGATGGATGGACGGAGCGTGGCAGGCAACCAATCAATGGAATGATGCCAGGCTCAATCAGCCCCGGCTTTTATTTCAGTTTGTAGTTGCATGATGGTTCCGGATGGAGACACTGTGTTACAGTACTAAAGTTTTCAAATGGAGTGTTGTTTGCTATTTTACTACCATATTTCAAGGTCTAGTGTGAATGGTACAACTTTATAACAAATAGCAACAGGCACATACTGTGCATAAAAGGAAATAATAATAATAAAAAAAACTGTCAAACAGCCGGTTTAGCCTCTAAACTATTTTTGCGGTTGCCATAGTTACTAGAGAGGCGCAGAGGATAGTGTTCCAATAACAAAGTTCAGTGCCAGCACAAGTGAGAGTCTAATGAAAAAGAGTGGGGTGGCAGGTATGTCAGAACTGATAAATAGAACACTTCCTCACATCCATCGGCGCCAGTTTTGGCACCGCTAATCAAAACCGAATCACTTCAGAGCCACAGCCAATCACTGGATCACACTTGTTTCAGCAGTCTAGCCTATCTAAACACAAAAACACACGTGCAGACTCACAGCTCCTCTTGTTTCGGCCACTGGTGTGCTTTTGGCTCTGAGGCTTCGCTTAGTAACACAGTAAAGCAAATAACCTCTGCCGTTCAATCTCATTTGGGCTTTATTGTTGAAAAGAATGAGAAAAGATTGGCTAGACAGACAGAGAGCACTTCACATTAAGTGTGAGAAAAATAATCTGGTATAGTTATAGTTAGAGGTTTGCAATGGATCAGGAGCAATGAGCTATTGGATGTGGTTTTGGAGGGTGTGTCTTGAAATCCATGTAAATGCCAAGATTGCACAAAGCACTGTATCTTGTGTGAGTCTTATTTTGTTCTGAAAGGCCAAGAACAGGTAGCAACCTTCATAAGGTCTGTAAGAATTGATATATTATTTGCGAATTGCATAGAGGAATCGACCCAGATGCTTTAACTCACCTTGAAAGATATTTCAAACTGCTCACCGCCCCAGATCTCAAGGCCTGTGTCATATCCTCCCAACTCCCAGAACCACTGTCGGTTTACAGCAAACAAGCCTCCGGCCATCACAGGAGACCTGCGGGAAGCAGAAAGACCAACATGCTCAGCCATGTCTTAGACTTCATACTGCATTTTTTTGGACAAAGTCTTAATAGAACCTGAAGGATAGTGTGCAGGAAGGACCACAAATTAAGGTCAAATAACCCCTGGGAAAGTCTGTGAGCATCAGGAAGGATCCGTTACTTAATATAAATGTATTTAATAAAATTATTATGATGAATCACTTGTGTTATATTATTTCTCACTTGCAAATGGCTTTGGGTTAAATCAATAAATCAATGAATGTAAATAAGAATAAAATCTATATTGATGAGTAGGTGGATACACTAGGGCTTGCATGACTACTATTATTAGCAAACTGGTACTGCAAAGAAGTCGATTAGTCAGCGGGTCAATGTTTATCATATGTATATGACTCATAGTAAGTCATGCAACTTCAAATGCATATCCAACACTGCACCGACAGAGTATGTGCCAGAATAATGCTGCCTTACATTGTCATGATTAGTGCAAAAAACTGCCCACATATTTAACTTGGTTATAGTTTCTGACAAACTCGTGGCAACATCTGTTTATTTGTCATTAACTGTCAATTAAAACCATAATTCAATTGCATTTGAACTGAATTTGAACTGATATAGTGAATAGGTTGCAGAATTGAAATCTGAATGCAAAGGAGCAGAATTTAAATAAATAGTATTCAAAGTAATTCATCTACTTTTTTCATCAACTTTTTTTATTTTTTTTTATTATCTAAATCTGTCAAACCTTGAAAACTGTTTTAAAAACCTTGAATTTTGAAAGTTTATAGGCCTCGCAGAGATGGCAGGCAGATAGCTTTGCGGTCACAGAAACAAATGACATTTTAAAACAGACAACAGCTATTTTAATAGATATAGACAGACAGACAGACAGATAGACAGATAGATAGATAGATAGATAGATAAAATATAGATTCAGAACATGACAAAAAGTAAATTATGCACCATCATGATCACATCATGATTACAATGTCAGTTGCCAGACGGTTTGTGTGTACTGTGACAGGATCCAGTGGGCATCCCTCCTGCACATCACACTGTACAGAAGCAGAGAATATAACACATGGAACCATCATAGCATGAATTAATAAGCTAATTTTACTTTCATGCATCTCCCCAAGCTTCTGTGTTTTGAAAGATGAATCCTAATCTACATCTGCAAACAGTCCCCGATGGTAGAATCAGACATAAGCTGCAAGCTGAATTCTGCTCACAGTCCAGTCAAAATCACTTATGTGAAAAGTGAGATTTAGTGGCCAATTCAAGGCAGATCAAAGTGAGAGAGGCTTGCGGTAAAGCAGATGTCAACCAAACATGCAGATGAGTTGCTGTTATCCTCATTGTGCTATTTTCGTGAATGCTTACTGTGCTTCCAAAACATGTATTCAGTCGTTATATCACGTGCACTTACGGGGCTTAAGCCTGCCAATGGGGTTTGAGAGGGGATACTGATGGATTTAATGGATCTCTCCACTTGTTCAGTGGTGTTTGAATCCCGAGACTTGGCTAAAGCAGACATGAAGCGGTACAAAGTGTCTGTTGGTGTAAGTAGTGCAATCTTTTAATAGAGCATGTGGGATGAAATATGGTAATGCAAGGGCTGGAATGACAGCATGTTTTGGGATTATGGTTATGCATATACTGCACTTGCACACTGCACAGACGACAGAGAGCCCTGGGTTGAAAGAGGATTTGTGGTGGATTTATTTATTCAGCTGAAATGATCTATGGGTGGACATTTTATTCGTCGTTGGTGGTAGTGGTGCGGGTGGCAGGCCTCATTTATTCATCATGAGTGGCCTTTACACAGTCAGTGAAATTGACAACTGTATTTGGTAACACTTTAGAATAGGGAACACTTATTCACTATTAACTACGACTTTTCCCTCAATAAATTCCTAATTTGCTGCTTATTAATAGTTAGTAAGGTAGTTGTTAAATTTATGTACTGAGTAGAATTATAGGGATGTAGAATAAGGACATGTAGAATAAGGCATTAATATTTGCTTAATTAGTACTAATAAATGGCTAATATTCTAGTAATATGCATGCTAATAAGCAACTAGTTAAAAGACCCTAAAATAAAGTGTTACCCAGAATCTTCTGATTCTGATTCTGACAGGATGGCGTCAAAGATAACACCAAGATTTTTTAGTTTACTGTGTAGCTCTAGGGCAACACCATCAACTGATAGATCTATAGAAGCAGCATTTCACAGTTGGTGGGGAGAGCCAAGAAGCATAACTTCAGTTTTAGAGCTATTCAGACACAGAACATTTTTAGACATCCACAACTTAATCTCAGAAATACAGTTGGAAAGATGAGGGACATCCACAAATTGACCAGGTTGAGAATGTATATAAATCTGAGTATCATCAGCATAGAAGTGGTAGCTGAGGTTAAGGGATCTTAATAGCTGACCAAGAGGATAAATATAAATGCTAAAAAGCATTCATGTGAAAATGAAAATGATATATGATGCAGGAATAATGGGTATCATTTGAATCAATGTGCCCTGAGAAATCTAAAAACACTAGTCTCATGAATTTAGGCAAACCTATTACCAAAAATAGACCTACATACTGTTAAAAAGTTTGGGGTTGTAAGTTTTTGAAAGAAGTCTCTTATGCTCAGTAAGGCTGCATTTATTTGATCAAAAATCTGGTACAGTAATATAATTTGATTACAATTTTAATCAACTCTTTTCTATTTTAATATATTTTAAAATATTATTTATTTTTGTGATGGCAGAGCTGTATTTTCAGCAGCCATTACTCCAGTTTTCAGTTTCACGTGATCCTTCAGAAATAATTATAATATGCTGATTTGCTACTCAAGAAACATTAATTATTATTATCAATGTTGAAAGCTTAATATTTTTGTGGATACCATGAAACATTTTTTTCAGGATTATATGATGATAAGAAAGTTCAAAACAACAGCATTTATTTGAAACAGAAATATTTTTGTAATATTTTTTTGTGTCGTGAACAATGTCTCCACTGTCGTTTTGATTAATTTAATTGCTGAATAAAAGTATTCACTTCTTTAATTACTGACCCCAAACCTTTGAGTTGCTGTGCCAAAATTACTAGGGGACCCTTAATCCATCATAGAAATGACTTATACTGTTATGTTTTAATACAACAAACCATTGAAAAAACAGCCTTAGTTTCTTATTGATATCTTCACTGTTCACTTCATGAAACCATTTCTATGGAACGATTTCAAATATCAAAAAAGAGAATTTTTGTGCAGCTCTGATCTTCTGAGTAAAACGTAATGAACAATTTACTGAATTTGAAAAAAAAAAGAAAAAAAAGAAGGATTTGATACCATGGAGTCAAATAAACTTAGTATCACCTTTCATCATTGACAAAACTATAAAACAACAGAACAACAGATAGATTCACCCACAAGTACACATACTGATATATCAGGCTTTTTTTTTTTCAATTAAAATGAAACAAATCATTATGTGACCTCCAAGTGCAGAGTATCTGGTAGAAACCTCATGGTCAGCATTTAACAAGGATGAAAACGGCAAAGTACTGTGTCCTCTCGGGACTAGATTTAAACTAAGCAGGGCCAAAATATTATGGATGGCTGAAAGCAGGAGAACGGAGAGGAGAATGAACGAGAATGAGCAAGAGAGCAAAGACAAAGAGGCAAGCAATAAACAATAATTGGAGGAATGGGTTTGTGTAAAGACGGCCAAAGTAGATGAGCAGCATGGCGCCAAAACCAATTTACTCTCACGTAATACTCTCTGGCCTGCTTCCTTCCTATTTAATAAGGTGCTGAAATATAACAGTCTACTCAGTTAAGGCAGCTAATGGAGGAACAAGCACTCCACTGGAGAAATGACCATGTTGCTTTTTTTCTCTTCCACCGCCAATAACAGCAGCTCCAGCAGAAATTGTGTCATGGTGGACATGGTCCTGGAATGAACACTTGTGTCTTGGCTATTGCAGACAATGACACTCATTGGCTGTGGGGTTCGCCGATGGTTTATTTGATCAGCTGGGCACCCAGCTAGCAGACTCAGGAAGAAAGAAACAGAATCACTCAGACATCAGGAGAGGCAGGAATCAGCAATGGGGATGATTGGAGCACCCGATCAACAGGCTCCGGGGAGCTCTGATGACTTGACAAGTTTTTTTTTTTTTGACGGCTCTAGCCACAGCTATTTGCACGTTCTCGTCTCCCAGTGCGTTCATGCATGCACAATGACACAGTCCATTTAGGATGTATCTGTTTTTCAATGTTTGGTCTCTTATTCAGACACAGAAGAGGGAGCTGATTACTTCAGGGGGGCGCTCGCTCGGTAAGGCTGCCGTGCGTGGTAAATATAAGGATAGGAACAGCTGCGGTGGCTGTATTGATTGGCTATTTAGGTCTTGGTCTGAGGGGAGAGTGTGGGTCGATGTGGTGGAGTGTAAGTGTGTGTGACGGAAAGGCAGGTGAAGGAAGCAGAGAAACCTCTCATCAGGGGTGTTCTGCACCACTGGAGCATACCACCAGGTCAAATACCTTACTACAGAAAAAGAGAGAGATAAGGAGAAAGAGAAAGATGAGAGAGAGCGAGTGAGAGAGAGAGAGAGAGAAATAGGGAGGCCCTCCTGGATGTAGACCCCCTAGCTAAGAATAAATCTAACAAGATGAGCCCTTCCTGTGAGGCGATGGGGAGTGAAAGTGAACACGGAGGGGATCTGTATGATTTTGCCTGGAGCGAGGAGGGATTTTAATACGGAAAGTCCGAATATTGTGCATTCTCTTTACACTAAGATCGCTCCAATACACGGGCACAGTGTGTTAACAGACTGTAATGCAACAGCTTGTCTGAAAGAAACATGTATAATTCTGTTATGCGTTATGCATATAATTAGAAAGACAAATTTACGACTCAGAGTGAATGTGATAATTTATTGTGGAATTTAAAAAGATGTGTCAAGAAAAAATGATTGTGTTCCTTTAAATAGTCCACCCAAAAATGAATATTCTGTCATTATTTACTTACTCTCATGTCATTCCATATTACTTATATTCTTCTGCAGAACATAAAAGAAGATATTTTGAACAATTTTGGAAACCACACAATTTTGGTTACTTTAAATTCCATTGAACAGACAACATTGAGAAATTTCTCAAAATATCTTATTTTATGTCTCACATAAGAAAGGAAGTCATATAGGTTTGGAGCGAGGCAAGGATAAGTAAATGATGGCAGATATTTTATATTTGGGTGAACTATAACACATGTAAATAAAATCTTAACCAGGCACAATGTGACTCGATTCCAGCTACAAGCAATTTGTCTGTTCACGTTGAAAGCAAAAAGAGGTGTGGTGCAAAACAATCATTCACAAAACACAGCCTCTTTTTGTGCACTCAGCATAAAACGTCTCGGGTTACGTATGTAACCCTGGTTCCTCGAGGGAACGAGACGCTGAGTCGGAAACGCTAGGGGAACGCCCTTCGGCGTGATGGGCTCTGAACCTCATGTGTAATCAGACCAATAGATGGGCGAGACGTCACGGGCAGGTGACGTAATGACCAGGAAGCTATAAAAGCACGTGCGGTGAGACCAGCGTCAGCTAACCTGCTGCTCTAGAGACCTCCGCGGAGGTGGCGAGCCTCTTAGCACCGCTACGATGCCGGGCGGTGACTGAGAGTGGCGCTCGCAGGAGACCGCTGCGTCCTGTAACTCCGGCAGGGTTAGCAGACCGATCTCCTGAGGGCACTGAGGCGAGACGGACACCGTGTAATGCGGTGTAACCCGCTGCACCCCAGAGGGGACTGCCCTCATAAGTCCTGGGCCAGTGGCGTCAGGACTTTTTGGCCGAGGACCTCTTAGACTGAAGTACGGTCCGAAGATCCGGCTTAGCCTTAGAGGCCCCCGACCTAGAGCGTCGCCTCGACCCACTGTCTCGACACGGGGGAGTAAGTGAGGCCACTCCCCTAGCGTTTCCGATGCAGCTCGAGTTCCTGAAGAGGAACTAAATACACCTACATTGTATTTTCATGACTTCTGTGATGCTTAATCAGATGTGATTTTTTTTAATGTTTTTTTTTTCTTGAGGAACTTAAGGAATTTGTGATGAGATATCTGTTTCTGAACTTCAATTTCTCTTCAGCCATGTTGGACATTTAACATACATGAAGAGTGCCACTTTGAGAATTCTGTGTGGGTGGGTAAACGGTGTGACACCACAGAAATGGAAACTAATGGTAGTGGCAACTTTCTAAGAGTTGAAGTGTCAAAGTGTCAGCACACTAATTAAACAGTGCTGCTGAAAATGTCTTATGCTTAAAAAAGTACATATTTAGATAAAATAAGAATCCTTCATGACCCAATTATGTTTAAGAAAACAAGAAGAAAGGGCAGCATTGCCTTCATTTTAAACATTCTGTTTAAGACACAGGAACGCTTCTTCGGCCCAATGATAATTCAGTATGGGCGGGGCTAACTGGTGCAAGAAATGTAAACCAAGTGACCAAAATGACAAAATGTAATGACACTCGATGCTTGTCAAACTAGGCTTGTTTGGACCAAAACAATTATTCTTTTTACTAGAGTTGGGGTAATCGGTCTCGTACTCGGACTCGAGTCTGGTCTCGAGTAAAACTTTTTAAAGGACTCGGACTTATCATGGACTCGGATGCATTTTTACTCAGACTTGACTCGGAAAATATGTCTGAGTCCAGGGACAGTTGACGGAAATGTCACTGACTCAATGCATTATCACAAAAGTGATATTCAGTATTTGCATCTGTTTTTAAGTCTTGTCCAGTACTTGAAAGCCGACGGGTTTCTGTGCTCACACACCGAAAGTGTGCTCACAGAATAACGCGCCTCTCAGTCAGCGTGCGAATGCCGAGTTCTTTCGCTCAAGCTCTCTTAAGTTCTGTTATTGCTACACACTTACACGAAAAATAATGTCAAAATACCCGTCTTGGAGACTATTCATGTAAATGCAGTCGGTTTTATCAAGATAGGTGGCGGTAATGCACTTATAAGTCTGCGATCCGCCGTAAAGCAAGAAGAAGACACGTCACGCGCCGGCAAGATGCAATAGAGGTTTGCTTTTGTTACATTTAAATGGATATTGCGTTTTTCTAGTTGTAAAAAAGGTTAAAACAATGTTAAGTGTTATACTAATAAATAATAGAGTTTCGTTGAACTTGAACTCGGCCCATTTTGGGCTCGGACTTGTCTCGGACTCAATTGGTTAAAGACTCCTACAGATCGCTTTGAGCGAGGACGGGAAATTGCTGTCTCTCCATTCTCTAAACAGTAGGTATGAAACAAGCACACACACACACACACACACACACACACACACACA
>NW_015627959.1:1702469-1709104 GCF_001515625.1 Sinocyclocheilus rhinocerous
TAGTACACTCTCTGGGGCAGCTTTCTCTCGGGGTCTTGAGGGACTCAGTGGGGTCTCGACCTCTCAGCCCTGTTTCACACTCATTAGCATTCATCACCACCTCACACAGTAGCCACTCCAATACTGCTCCCATTTCTATTACCATTCAGCACACTGACCTAAATACAAAAGCACACACACACACACACACACACACACACACACACACACACAGAGAACGACTCCCTGAGGACATGCATGCCCCGTGTTGACAAGCCCTATAGGTGGTCTGCTGATTCCACTGAGGCTAATAGAAAGCAACACTAAGGGGTAATTGGTGCAGGTGATTCTGTAAACTCAATTGCCATTTTTAGAGAGTGTCTTGTGACTAGGCTCTTATTAGACTTTACTAATTTGTGTTATTCCTCAATTAAATACCATAATCTCTGGAAACAGACCTCAGGAGAGAAAGAGGTATGTACATTTAGAGTCACAATGATGTTTGCTCCTTTGACTTACAGTAATTATTTTGAGAGAAAGAGAGAGAGGAAGAGACATAGTTTGTGCATTGTATTCTAGCTAAATGTGCTGTCAGTCTGTGTGGCTCCATGTGTCTGTCCTCTGTGAATGGGCTCTAAGTTAAAGGATCTCTCTGCTTTCTGCTCATCCTAATATAAGTAATCATTTGTTCTGGCTGGTTGGAAACAACCCTTCAGAGAAGGCCCCTAAGAGCAGCTGGCATCACTGTTTCTTCTGACATACATTCAGAGTAAGGACCTGCAAAACAACATATTTTTGGAAACACTTTACAATAAGCTTCAGTTTGTTAACATTAGCTAGTGCATCTGGTTTCACAGACTAACAATGAACTACAATGTTTACGGCATTTAATAATATAGGTTAATCAATCAATTATACTACTCATATCCTGTGTATCATATCCAAAACTTGGAATATGGAAAAGCTTACATTCAGGGGATGTAAATATTGCCATTAGACTGATTTCGTCAGGAGAAAAGGTGATCTGAACACAGATGTGTAAGTTGTGGCATTACTTTACTCTGGCATTACATGGCTTGCCCACCCACATCCCTCTGATCCCGATATAATTTATATTACTATAATTACAAATCTTATTAACTTATGTGATTTCTTTTGATAAAATACTTCATGAAATATAATCATATTTGGGTAACAGAGAAATTATAGCTACAATTAGCTTCAAGCTACACATGACAATTAATGCACCACTTTTACTTAAAAGTCACTATCAGTCAGCATTGAGTGTTTGTGATCCAGTGTAGATTTTGGTCAAATGATGAGGCAGAAATATATTGTTAGTAACATTTTAGAATAATTGTATGGGGAAGATACACAATTACAACTTCTGTGGGGCGTGAAGAAAAAGTACTGCAACTAATTACTGTTGCCAGAAAGTAATAAGTAATAATATTACTTTTGAAAGGAGTAACTAGTAACGAGTAATAAATTAAATTTTTGGAGTAACAAGCACAACACTGCTCATTTCTAAATATATAATGTTCATTGTTTATTCATGTTTATCTATAATACATTATAAATTTAAAGGGGATTCATTTAAAGATGCACCTAACAGCTAAACCACAGCAAGCTGTCAGCACGCTAATTAAAACACTACCATTGAAAATATCTAATGATAAAAAAATACACTAAATATATATAAGAAAACATCTAGCCAATCATCATAACCCATTCTTAATTCAAAGCATTTCTGACAGAAAAAGAAGCTTCATCTTCATTGTGGACCCCCCCTTTTCCTTTTCAATCATGGAAAAAGTGCCAGCCACACAGATGCCAATCACAATTTGCATTCAAGGCCTGCACAACATAAATCCAATTAAGTTCTCCCCAAATACAACATTTATGAAGCTTAAATGTCTTTGTGGAGCAAGGAGGACACAGGCTGAAGAGCTCATCAGCTTTTCTTCTCTCTCTCTCTCTCTCCCATCATCCCCGCTGTCTCTGTGATTTCCATAAATATAAATCCACTATTTACTCCCATTCCTGGCAAATTCAGCAGGAAGATTTCCATTCTCAGTAGAAAAGACCTCCATTTGGAAATGTCCAATCTTGCTTGAATGGTGGGTGGGAGGGGAGCAAGTTCCAGCATAATCATCTCTTTCTGAGTCCTATTGTGCAGCTGCGTATTAAATGGTTACAGTCACACAAAACTGTGGGGGACTTAGAAGAGATTTGTAGTTGGAAATCGTTTCCAATGTACTTCCTTGAAGTCAAGGTCAGAGTATGCATAAAGTGAGAGAGACACAGAAAGAAACAGAGACGGTAAGGCGGAGACAGGATTGAGTCCATTGTCATCTATCATACTTTCCAGGAATCCCATTACACCTGGAGAGAAAACTTTATACATTTGCACATTTTTGTGAGTTCAAGGTGTCGTACACGCCAAGCAAGAGCATATGTGTGAAAGGCAAAGTGAATCACTATTAAAGCATATGTACACCATGAATCCATTATTCATTTCCTCCTTTGAGAAAGGCAGAAGATAGGGGACAATGTGACCCCATTATAGAAAGCCATCTCTAATGAATAAAGAGCCAATATGGTCTGTAATATATGGAAATAGGATTGGGCTGTTATCCTCTCCTGCCATTGACTGTGACCAGCTGGAGTGTCTTCTCATCCTGGCCAGAAAGGGGCGATGTGAGGACAAGGATTCAGTTTCAGCTCTGAGTTCCCTGTAGGTTGGGATAGATGCACAGACAGGGATTATAATGTAATTTAACCCAACAGCTAACGTATGTTGCAAGGTAGTGAGGTGAATCATTCGCTGCGCTTCCATAAACGCCAATATGTTGGGTTTACTACTCTTTCTTCTTCTCTCAATCAATCAGAGAGAAGTCAGGAAAGAAAGCTCAGACTTCTCAACAGATCAGTCATTGCACAAATTAGCTGTGATCCAGATAGAGGGGCTGCTTTCATCTTGTAACAGGCGGTAAGATCTATATTAAGGCTTCTTAGCTGCATACGCTTCACACATGCGAATGCGCCAGTCTAGGTTGCTCAGCCAGCAGTTGAGGAGAGAGGTCATAAAGTATTAAATAAAAAAACGTTTTCCGCACGCAGGAGAGCAAAGAGGGTGCGTGGAGACTGAACGGATGCATTTTGTCTTCCCCTCCTATGCTTTTTATTCACCCTCTTAAAAATGCCTCAGCCTGCTCCTTCAGAAGTAAAGTTAGCAAATTGGCAGAGGAGACGTCACCCCTCTAGCAACACGGCTCTGACGGAAGAGTCTTAGCCCACGCGAGAGGCTTGAGTGCGCGATGAGAGAGACGTCAGCTTAACTTTGGCTTGTTAACTGCTTTAGGCAGATGTTATGTACTGTAGGGGGACTTTTCACAGAGAATTGAAGGGGAAGATAAACAGCATACGGGGGACTTAGGACTGCCTGGTACACCAGACAGAGTTAAACAGAACTGTTTGTGACAGTATACACGTGGAATGGAAGGAATGGAATGGAACAAATCTCTGCTGTTGTTTGCGATATGCATCAAAAAGGCCTGGGTCTACAGAATGGATTGAATTTATAAAACCCACTGAAATGTTTGAGGGTTTAGAATCACATTCATGAGTAATGTTTCTTAGCAAACATTTCGGCTGCCCTTCCTGTGAGAGAGACAAAGAGACTGAGAATGGGAGCACAGATATGTAGGTCAGAGTAAAATGTGAGCTGGTGGGAGTTGAGTTTTATTGGTAGCATAGTGTGAAATAAAAACACTGAAAATACATGCATTTCTGTCATAGAACTGAACTCTAGTATCACACTGCCTTTGCATCCTGCTTTCTAACTACCCCTCTTAATTCCCCTCAGAGACTAGCATGTAATGAGAAACGTCTCCTAGTACTCAGACTGTATTACAGAAGTTATGAAGAATATTACTTTCTGAATTGATTTTGTGTAATTCCCCAGCTTTGATTTTTCATGAGTATTTTTGCCAAATGACAAATCACAAAACGAATAAAACTTCAGTTACTAGAGAAAACTAATCCCTAGTTCTTGCGCTCACATTTGTGTTATTAATTGACTTAAAATCAGATATTTAAAATCCATTGAATAATGTTTAAAGTGCCCATACATGGAATTTGATTGACACCATTTTCACTATCCAAAAGCCTGTAAATCAGTAATTTTATTTAAAATTGTAAGATTTTCAGGTAAATAAAAATGTGACTTAGATTACTTTTATTTAGGGCTGTCAGTTTAACACGTTAACTTAAATAATTAGTTTTGAAAAAAATAACGCGATTAAAATATTTTAACGCAGTTAATGCACTGGCCCCACCCCCAGACCTGTACGTCATCATACATTTCCCTGTATGAGTGTTTGTCTCATATTTATATGATATGATAAGCAACATCACACGAGTGCTGTTTTTATCACGAATACCACAAGTGCAAATGTGATTTTATACAACAGTTCGGTAAATAAGAAGTTAATATTGTGCTATATTTTAAACACAATATTGTGTGTTTTTGTTCAGTTTTGCCAACAAAATTATTACCTAAGAAGCCACAGCAGAATTGTGCGTCTCCGAGCAACACAGCGGTGTTTAGTTTCTGAATGAATCCGCGTTTTGAACGAATCGTGTGAACCAATGATTCAAAAGCCCATTCATAAAGTGAGCCGTTTACTGAATCCCTGAATGAATCAGCCATTTGAACGAATCGACTCATAAAGACATTTACGCGCCACCTGCTGGTAGTTTTAGTTTCTTCTTTAGAGTATCATTTCATTATACTTCATATATATGCCACTAGTAACTTTCATTGCATGGACAAAAAATACTGAGATGTTTCTCAAATGATCTTCTTTTATGTTCTATACTTTATATTAGGCCATTGTAGCCTAAACATTTAACACAATAATAGCTTTAAATGATCTTTTGTGGGTATTTTCACAGCCAAATTAGTTTGCGATTAATTAGATTAATTAATCGCAGCACCCTGTAATTAATTAGATTAAAACTTTTAATCGACTGACAGCCCTACTTTTATTATAATAAATAATTATTATATTATTATGATTCACAATAATCTGTGTATATTTTAAAGGAAAACATACACACGCACATGCACACACCCACACACACCCCACACACACACACACACACACACACACACACACACACACACAGGGGTTTGACAAAATAAAGTTAACACTCATTGTTATAGGGGTTAATATAATTTGTGTAAGCTATTGTGAAAAAAACAAACACTGCAATTATCTTTTATTTATCTTCTGGTTGTCTATATTCTTTAGGTTGTATATCAGTGTAGTATAAGTTGTGTTCAGTGGTGGTTAGTACAAGCACTTTGCGAAATAAGTGACTTGTCAGACAGAAAGGACAAATCATGGAAACCCGTTTAGCATGGTACACGTCTTTAACATTAACAGCCCAATTGTTTGGTGTTTTAAGAACAAGTGTCTTTACAGTTATGACTGTGTACACAAAACATGGCAAGACTTCATCAGCGAAGAAGAATAGTGGGTGAAAACCAAAAGTCAATGGAAGGGACCGTCACACACTAAGAAGTATTGTGTCCAAATAAAAGAACTACTTCTGCAAAGTGACAGCAAATCTCAATATTCACTCTGAAGACACTGTTCCCATAAAAACCAAACACAGAGAACTTCATAAAGCCAGCATCTATGAAAAGAGCTGTGACTGTTAAAATTTTAATCAAAGACACCAATGTTAAAATGCGATCATGATCATAAAACCCTGGACAGTTGGAGCACCAGGATGAACTTCAACATCTGCCCTGGCCAGCCAAATCACCTGACCTGAATATTATAAAACCACTGCAGGCATTTCGGAGAAAAGAGTGAGAAGCAGATTTCATCCTTCAACATATCTGAAGCAATTGATAGATGTTCTGATACAACATTCAACTGGAGACTATTCAAAAGTTGTATGAAACTATTCTAAGAGGTTTGGAAGGCAAATGGTGGTACAACAACTTAGTTAAGAAATATTGCCTATTTCCCAGCTGTTCACATTATTTTGTCCAACCCCTGTGTGCCTGTACACTGTATATGCATATGTACCTGTGTATGTAATTATTATGAATAACAAGACATTAAACCCACTGCTTACGTCACTTCCTGTTTGTTGCTGCCGTGTGTTTTGAGTTTGAGCTCCGTCAAGTTAATTCTTTGTCGTCTAATTTTTTATCTTAAAATCAATTTTATACACCATCATTTTAGTTTCTATAACGTGTGAATATATCCCCTATCGTATTCTACAACAAAAACAATCAGAGCGCCTTGTTATCACTAGTTCTATTTTGACTTCCCGAGTCTGCTATTAGCATATAGCCCGCTAGCATCGCCAGCGTGGTTGCCGCTAACCTCGCTTACATTACAAATACTCTATTCACACACATTACCATTGTTTTACTCACTGTTACTTGCTTTAATGGCGGATGTGTGTCTACCTTTGAGTACAGGTGAGGACACGTTCAAGCTGCATTCGGTGCAGCTCGAGCTGGAGGCCGTGGAGAAGCAGATCCGCGACCTGGTGGAGAAGCAGACCCAGCTGAGAGAGCGGAGAGCCACGCTGGAAACATCCCGGGCTGACGCTCACAAGTCCGAGGT
>NW_015627959.1:1714770-1738330 GCF_001515625.1 Sinocyclocheilus rhinocerous
ACTAAATATTGTAGAAACTTAATTTGCTGTAAAGTTGCTTTGCGATGATTTGTATCGTGAAAAGCGCTGTACAAATAAACTTGACTTGACTTGACTTGACTTAAACAATATGGTCCAGCATATTGGTTATGTTCAGGGGTGTGTAAGAACAATATAAGAAAGTGTGTGTTGGGGATAATTTGTGTATTCTTAATTAAAATGGTATTCTTAATATTCTTAATAATCTCAGTTTGGCTCATGAATATTACTTAGGTGAAGTAATGTTGCCAGTAATCACAGCTGTTTGCTGAAAAGCAACCTTATTACCAGTAGCGCCTGTGCCTTTGTTTGTTCAGTTGAGTACTTGGTCTTGAAGTTGTAGCGAATCAGCTCATGGGGAAATATGAATAATTAATCATAACTAGTTATAATTAATTATAAATATTTAGATCCGCTGTAGATATTTACTTGACCTCTCAGGGTCAACTGTCTGTCAATTCTAAGAACGTTAATTTCCTGGTTAAGGGAAATAACTTTCTTACTGTACAACTCTACACAGAGCCTGTAGCATAAATCTGCAGTTATGAGCAAACAATGACCAACGTCAAGTGTGATACAAGTAAGACTTTATTAACTACATAAACACTTAAACTAGTCCAACATACTACATAAACAATTAAACTGGTCTAACATACACATAAACACACACACACACACGCATACAGTTGGTATAGGAAAAGGGTTAAAGCTTAAGCAGTAAAGAGGAGAGAAATAAGGAATGAAGTTATGGAACCATTTGCATATTCAGCAGATCTACACCTGAGGGAAACGTCAGATTCTTAGTTCAAACACACCTTTGTAAAAAGATGCAAATGATACCTAATGTATCAATTAATAAGACTAAGTTTGAATACTTGCACGTCTCGTCTGTCTGAAAGAGAGGTTTGATGCAATCTGAAGGTTCAAGTTGATCTTTGCTGAAGTTGGTTGATGAAAAAGAACCAGTTTGAGTCAGAGAATCTTGGTGAATGGAAAATCAAGGCCGAAGGCCTGGCACAAAACTTAGGATGTCCTGGAGCGTTGTAGCTCACATCGTCTCAGAACCTAACACAACCACCGACTCCGGGGCGGGTCACTGATGTGAGGCCTTTAAGGTCTGAGAAGATTCACGCCTCTCAAGATGGGCTTGTCCAATGAGAAAGGCCGGAATCCCAAGTGGGAGTTTTGAGATACTGGGGAGTTTTTATGACCCTTTGTGTGAAAGCATGGTAATTTGCATATGGAACTTGAATCGAAATTACTAAAGATTCTCAGGACACTAATATATTGCCTATGTACCAACATATAATATACACGCTCGTTTAGATCATCAGAAGGCGAATTCATAGATACTAAACATGGTAGGATTACATATAGGCAAGATAACAGGAATGGGTTCCATCATAAGCATGCATAGAATAGTCTAAAAATATCAAAGACAACATACACAATGACCTGAAGGATATGTGTGTTCATTCAAAGAAAGGTTTTCCTATGAATTAATTAGAGAAGAGTCCATTTTACTGTGCACTGTGTCTTTCCTATGGAAATTGTAGTGAGAGGGGTAATTCTCAACATGCCATTAGGTCGTAAATGTATCTGGTGTCAGGGTTGCCATGGTAACCAGGGTCCTGGGCCTTGTTCACAGACAACTTGGCACCCAGTATGTTTATTGGGTGAGGGGTCTGTGAATGTTTGTTAATCTAATGAATAATTGATTTGTTAAATCAAATGAAAAATGGTGTGTCTGATTGGTCCAGACGCTACAAACTCCCCCTTTTCGGGCGTTGTTGTCCGTAGAATAGACAACAACGAGCGATGTCAAAGGTACAGAACAATCGAACACACCTCTGCCACTCACGGCTGGGAGACAGTCCCAGTTTATTGGGTGAGGGGACTGTGACGATTTGTTAATCTAATGAATAACTGATTTGTTAAATCAAATGAAAAATTGTGTGTTTGATTGGTCCAGACGCTACAAAGTCAACTAGTGGATGGCAAAACACAACCTTAAATATGCCCAAAAAATGAAGGAGTGAACAAACTTCAAAGTCACAGACATGTCATATCCCTTTGAAGTGATAAAAAAGAAAGAAAAAAAAAAGACAATTAAGTCTGATTTATCAGACACATTTTTTGGTCAACTTTTCAATTGTAAACGGTAATTTAGCTTAAAAAAAAGAAAAAAGGAAAGTTTACTGCCTGTCTATCTAAACGTTCTAGGCACACGCTAGTCGCATGTAGTCAGTAATGCTGACAGACTGGCAGAGTGGAATAGATATAAAGAGGTGTGCTTGATCCTTTACAGGTAGGCATGGGTTGAGCCAGTGACTGCAGAAAATATGACTTGCCCTGAGGGCTTGGAAGAGGAGTGGGATGCTGGATGAACTACAGTGGGCCGCAATGGGCAAAGCATACAGAAGAACCAGCAACCCGAGGGGAGGCAGAGGTCTGGAATCCATAGAAAGCCACAGAGGTTTGTGGATAAAGCCTTGCAGCATCCCACTAATGTTAACATTCTAATCCACATGTGTGCAGCAGCAGTCATGAAAGGCTGGTTGTAAGACTGTGTAAGAGTGTGTTTTTGTGTTGGTTTACGTAAGTGAGTGAGAGAGTCTTCACTCAGACTATTGCAGAGGGCATGCAGTGCGCCTGCACATACAAACACAAACACACACTCCGCCACACTCAAGAAAGCTGATTTTCTCAAGACCTCATATCCACCCCAAAAATGAATCCACAGCTTAATGCCTGGTATGGCTAGTCTGGGGCGCAATGTGCTGTGATGTGATAGGGGACCAAAAAAGTACGCAGACACACACGTGCACACACACAAACAAACAAACATTTTCACTCTCGCAACACACAAAAGTGTCTCTACCGCAGTG
Source organism: Sinocyclocheilus rhinocerous (assembly GCF_001515625.1). Lineage (NCBI taxonomy): Eukaryota > Metazoa > Chordata > Actinopteri > Cypriniformes > Cyprinidae > Sinocyclocheilus > Sinocyclocheilus rhinocerous. The sequence continues at coordinate 1,717,677 of NW_015627959.1, forward strand.
ATTCCCATCCAGGGGTGAAAAGATTAGGATTTTGTTTGGTTAAAACTATAAAACAGAAGTTATGACTTAAAAAACTATTTGTAATAAAATGAAATGACATAAAACAAATGTTAACAAAAATAGTCTTGTGATTCCCCCCCCCTGGCAATTACTAAACAATTTTAAGGAAAGGGATCAAAATAGTATGTGTAAGTCAATTTATGTGGATGACACTTATAGCAGAACATATTTGAATATATAAAGACTCCAGAGAGAAATAAATTTCATTCTCCACTCATCTCACTTGCACTTCTTTAGAAAATAATGTCTCTCTTACCCATTTTTTTTTACCCATTTTTCTGCATCAAATGTCTCACATCAAACTAAATCTGGTTATAAAATAACTGATTCAATATTTCTCAAATTGCTTCAATTTACTCAAATTGTTTCAGTTTGAGAGGAAGCTACTTGGTGTGTTTTTCACCCACTGTTTTTAATTTAATTTAGAGTGAATTATTGCAATAATGGCCATATCCAGTATAATCAGAGTTAGAAGAAACACACACACACACACACAGGTTTGTTTTTGTGAAAAGTGGGGACATCCCATAGGCGTAATGGTTTTTATACTGTACAGACCGTATGTTCTATTGCCCTACACCAACCCTACACCTAAATCTACCCCTCACAGGTATATATACAACTGTTCTTTCTGGTCCTCAAATCTGATTGGCTGAGAGGTCTTTCCAACCATGAGATATTCACGCAATATCGCAACTGGAACGGTTTCACCATTTGTATCAAAGCGCTTGCAGCATTTCTCAAATCCACTATAATTTTATAAATACTACTGTTTTTGTGTCATGGAACATAGTTTTAAGAGTTTTTAGGCATGAATGTAGTTGTTTAGACTTCAAATATGTGGTTTGTTAATAAATATATTTTGAATATATTTGTAATTTGAAAAGTAGCTTAGACTTTTTTGGAGATGTGAGCTCTAGGGCTGAGAGCATGTTCATCTCGACCAGTTCTTCTGGAATTTGCAGCTGGCTCTGATGTCTCTATAGTGGTTAAACATGAGGTATAATTCATCTGGGGTTTATCTAATGGACAATGTTTGATCTCATTAATCTATTATTTGTTCCAGAGCAAACAATTTTGGCTGAGAGCAAATGGCTAAGCTGATGGCCCCTTGGTGAGCATAAGAGACTTCTTTCAAAAACATTTAAAAAAACCTACCCACCCCAAACTTTGAATGGTAGTGGGTATACAGTGAATGTATACATACTATTTATATTGTTGTGACAAACTGGGTATGTGGCCATCAGTGTTGGGCAGTAACGCATTACTTAGTAACGCATTACTGTAATTTGATTACTTTTTTAGTAACGGAGTAATTTAACGCGTTATCATTTTCAAAATAGTAATTAGAGTATAGTTACAAGCCGAGGTCTCTATACGTTACTGCCGCGTTACATTGCTGACAGAATGCAGTGATTTATAATCTAGATTGTAAAAAGGATGTAGCACACACACTGTCGAGTCAAGTGCCAGTGGATTAGAGACCTGCTCCTGCGAGACCCGACGCCACAGTGCGGCGTGGGACAAGATGAGCGAGTGTTGGTGCGGGCGGGTAGACACTCGTATGTGTGCGGGATGCGGGAGAATAAAATGATTCACGGCACCCCCGCAAAATAGAAATATCTAAACATAAAATATCTAAAAAAAAATACATTGTTATTCATTGCGATGAACTGAGATGTCTTTTAGAGATTATAAATGCAGCGCTCTTTGCTGGCATTCTGCCATGCCAAACCATGCATGCAGCAGCCGCTTGCTTTAGTTAAAAATAACAGTGTTCTGTGAATGTTGATGCTTTAATAACAAATATTTATCGGGAGCGTGTATGCTGGGATTTCATGCATTTCATGGATAAAAAAGAAACGTAACTAGTAATGTAACTAATTACTAATTACTTTTGAAATAAAGTAATCAGAACAGTAACGTGATTACTTTTAAAAGGAGTAATCAGTAATCAGTAATTTGATAAAATTTTCAGAGTAACTTGCCCAACACTGGTGGCCATTGGCATGTAATGGTGTAACACTGATTTCACTCACTCATATGGGTCACTGGGGTCTGGTCCTTGTAGCTCAGGTGGGATGGGAATACGTTTATAGTACATCTCCCAGTCAAAGGCTCCTCTCATGGCGTCTCCAGCCTGTGCCTCGTACCCAAAGTGGTTATGGTCAATCACATCTATCATGGGAGACACAATGGTTTTCGGATTCTGGGCGATCTGGTCTGCAGGTAGAAGGCAAGGAGAGAAAAGGTGAAGAAAAGTTAGGTAAAGCTTGAAATCTATCATTTCCGTCCCTTTACAAACACTCCATGGAGAAGAGGAGGGAAGAAAAGAAAGGGGAGGCAGCGCCTCTCAGAGTCTCCCTCCTCTCCTGGATCACTTGCTCTTCCTCGCTCTGCTTGGCTGAGTGTGGCGACCCAGTGAAATTTAAAGCCGCCACAGCTGCCCGGCGATTAGAAACAATTACAATGCTTCAAAGTAGGTTTGCTCCATGGAGGGCTGAGCAGAAAGGACCAGCGGTCCTTAACTCTATCTCTGTCAGTTAGCAGCCGCTAAGCCGTCCCAGATCTGTCACCCACACTCTCCCTCAACACCACTGCACTACTGGACCATGGAGATCACAGGAAGCAAGCAAAAAAGAGAGAGAACAGACCTGGAGCATGGGCTTAAACACACCACACCACACACCTGTCACGTGTATGTTCCTGTTTGTCCTTATTTGGTAGTTCCTGTTTCCTGTTTTATTAAGTTCCATTAGTCTCAGCTGTGTTTTATTAATTATCCTTGATCACTCCTCACCTGTTTCTGTTCTCCCTGATTACGTTCCATGTGTTTATAAGCCCTGTGTTTTCCTCAGTTCCCTTGTCCTGTCTATCGTCGTTTAAGTGGTTGTGTTCTCCTGTTTCTCCTAAGTGGATTTATTAAAGACTCTGTTTGTTTGATATCTGCCTCCTTTGTGCTTCTCGCCCTGGCAACCCGTGACAGAAGACAGGACCAAGATAGTAAGCGGCGCCCCTTCTCCCCGTGTTTGTTTTTTGTTTTTCCTCCGTGGCATGGAAACCGCCCCAGGCTCTCTCCAGTGTCAACTCCAGCCCCAGAGCTCACTCCAGCATGCCTCTCAGCACTCATGGACATGGCGCTACCCCCAGAGTTCTCGGCTCCTATCCTCACCCCAGAATCCACTCCAGAAAGCTTTCCCTCGTCTCCGCTGGTCCCGTCCAGCTCCCCATCGTCTCCTGAGTCTCCTTCGCCTCCGATGGTCCCGTCCAGCCCTCCTACGTCTCCTGAGCCCCCTGTGTTAACCAACTCCGCTCCTCCAGAGTGCCCTCCAGAGCCCGCTCCTCCAGAGCGCCCTCCAGTGCCCGCTCTTTCAGAGCGCCATCCAGAATCCCTTCGGGCATGGGGGGGCATATATCCGTGGCCATAGTGGCCGAGCCGGGGGACCTGGAAAGGCCACGAAGGCACCTCCATGGCCTCCAGAATGGCCGGCACCTGCATGGCCTCCCGAATGGAAGGCACCTCCATGGCCCCCTGAACTGCCTGCTCCACCATTGGCCCCCTGAACTGTCCGATCCGCCATGGCTCCTCGGACTGCCTGATCCGCTCTGGAGGCCTTCCCGTGTCTCTGTCTTGCACCAGCCTCCAGGGTGCCCATCCCCCCTCCCCGGTGGTATTGTTACGGAGCAGGACACGCCTTCCGGGAGGGGGGAGTAATGTCACGTGTATGTTCCTGTTTGTCCTTATTTGGTAGTTCCTGTTTCCTGTTATATTAAGTTCCATTTGTCTTAGCTGTGTTTTATTAATTATCCTTGATTACTCCTCACCTGTTTCTGTTCTCCCTGATTACGTTCCATGTGTTTATAAGCCCTGTGTTTTCCTCTGTTCCCTTGTCCTGTCTAACGTCGTTTAAGTGGTTGTGTTCTCCTGATTCTCCTAAGTGCATTTATTAAAGACTCTGTTTGTTTGATATCTGCCTCCTTCGTGCTTCTCGCCCTGGCAACCTGTGACAACACCTTAAACAAATACATCATAAAGATTAAACTCAAGAGCACAATCTCCACAGTCTGTCTGAAACTGAAGCTGCAGTGACCACTGCAAGACTCAACACTTTAATAATACAATAATTCCCAATGAATTACAATTTTATATTAAAAAATAAAATCTCTTAAACACATTTTACTAGCTTTTTAAGCACTTGGTTTTTATCCAAAGCGACTTGCATTACAATTAAATTAGATATTTTATCAGTCTATTCATTCTTTGGAAATCGAACCTATGACTTTGTCATTGTTAGCGCCATAGTGTACTGTGTGAGCTATAGGAATTATTTATTTTATTATTATGTTATTTATTTATTTATTTTAAAATACATTTTTACTCGGCAAGGATTCATTAAATTGATTAAAACTAACAAGAAAGACATTTATAATGCTACAAAATGCTTCCATTCCAAACAAAATGTTTTCTATTCATCAAAGAATCCTGAAACAGCACAACTGTTTTCAACAGTAATTATAAGAAATGTTTCTTGAGCACCAATTAAGCATATTAGAATGATTTCTGAAAAAAAAAATCACTGGAGATGATTTTTGAAAATAATTAAAGGGGTCATATGATGCGATTTAAATTTTTCCTTTCTCTTTGGAGTGTTACAAGCTCTTGGTGCATAAAGAAGATCTGTAAAGTTGCAAAGACTAAAGTCTCAAATCCAAAGAGATATTCTTTATAAAAGTTAAGAGTCAGCCACGCCTACCTAAAACGGCTCGTTCTAACACACCCCCACATACCTACGTCACTATGTGGGAAGATTTGCATAACGCCGCCCAAATGTTCACGCAAAGAAAGAAGGCGCAACTTTTATTCTCGCTGTAGTATTGTTGTTGCCACCGCCATGTGGGTGTGATCACTGTGTGATTCGTTGTGAAAGCGAAACTACTTTGTTTGGCCTTCCAAAAGAGGACTATATCTGCTTCGTCATGCCTGGAGCTGATCCGTGCTGGTTGCTGAGGAAATACTACAACTTTGCGCTGTGGATCGCCGGATCGGCTTTCACCGTGGACGAAGCGGAGTCCAGCCCGGGGTCGTCACATGTGGTTACCGCAAGCCCTCCGGACGCTCCTTCGTCGAATCCGCTGCTTCTGCTCATTCTAGCCCTCCGGCCGTTCCTCACTATATCCCCCGGCCTCTGCTCACTCTAGGCCGCCATGTGTGGCGCTGTGTTTCGTTGTGAAAGCGAAACTAATTTGTTTGGCCTTCCAAAAATGGACACGACTAGAAATCAGTGGTTAAGTTGTATTTACAACACTGTTCCAGAACACTTCAACCCAAATATTCAGATGTGTGCAGCACATTTTATGGAGGACCGTTTCCTGATCCTGGGAGAGTAGACTACAATGCCGGCTTTTCTGACTCAAAGACTGTAAGTACGTTTTTTATATTTAAAGAGTTTTTATATTTGATATATTTAAAGCGAGTTTTTTGGGCAGTGTAGAGTAGGGCTTGTTGTTTGTCATTTCTCCGATCACAAATGCAGACATGGTTTTATGTTTACACGGCAGTATAAGACAGTATAAAAAAAGACAGTATAAGTCATTATAATCCATAATTATGTCCCCACTGGATGCAATGAATGCCTCGTTTATAATGGGTTTTCATGATTTTGAATCATCGCTCCGGCCTGACAGGGCATCATCACAATATGGTAAGGGGCGTAACATTTCCGTCACACGCTTGAGGTATTCGGCCAATCACAACGCACTGGATAGCTGGCCAATCACAGCACACCTCGCTTTTCAGAACGATGAGCTTTGTAAAAATCGACGCGTTTCAGAAAGGCGGGGCATAGAGGAGAAACAATAATGTACAGTATGTGGAAAATAATGTGTTTTTTGAACCTTAAACCGCATAAACACATTTCATTACACCAAATACACAAAATAATGTTCTTTTTAGCAGCATCATATGACCCCTTTAAAATTCCCCCCACAGTGTAATTTCCACCACGTCTGTTAATTAAAATTCTTTGATGAAAATGAAAGTGATGGAAACTACATTTTGAACTCTTTTGTCTTGCTAATAGCAAATTTAAAAAAATCCATACAATAAAAATATTTTCACACATTTTGACTAATTTGTCAAAATTATACAGCTTGAATGGAAATTATTAAAACTAAAAAAAGTTATATTTTCTTTGCTTTCACACATTATGTCATTTCATCTCATGCTCTTCATTTTTTTTTCTCACAATAAATACTGAAACACTTTATTTCACCATCTAGTTAGATTATAATAGTTTTAATACATATTTTATTATGAATTGTCATAGTTTAAGACTGAAAGTCCAAGTGTGGGAGAAGGGTTAAAGCAAAATCAATACGTAAAAGGCATTTGAAAGTAGCAAAAATAAATGTTAAATGTATGGTAAAATGTTTCAAAGATCCTTTTAAAGTGATCTTCATTTAACATAAATTAAACAAGTTGGAATAGGGTGTATGTAGGGTGTATCATCTTTGAATACTACTCCTCAACCTCCACAAGCGTCAAGCATCCATCTGTATGACGTGATGGCAACCAAAACACTGTCTCCTCTCCATTGGTAACTGGTGTGTGTGGTCAGAGTAATTTAGCAAGTTCTCAAGAGCTCTCCCATCCAGATACTAGCCAGGCTTAACCGTGCTTAGTATGAGTGGATAACCAGTAAAGAGCTGCAGGGCTATAATATGTTGCCTTTCTCCTGCAGCAGACATTTTTTCTGTGCCTTTTCTATTGTTGTAGAATGAATACAAGCAATTTTGGTTGTATAACAGTAACTTAACTACAACTAAGCGCAAATTACAGGAATACTATGTATTGGAGCGCAATGCTACAAATAGCTGTTTTGATTGGAGAATTTACTGTCGGCTTTGTGTCATTAGTTAGGCTAGAGGATGTCTTCTGTCGAGAGCTGCTGGCATTGCATTTGTTTACGTGTGTGTGTGTGTGTGTGTGTGAGTTCAAGAACAGGCTTTCCTAAAAAGCGACCACACAAACAACCACCTGCGTTCTCCTGCCAACACTCACATATCACGCCTTTGTTTTCTCTCTGGCACCAAGGATCCACTTTCCTACCATAAAAACCTGCTCTGCTGTGGCTCTTACTGGGGCTGAATCCTTTGTTTGATTTTTTATCCTATTGCAGATGTATCTAAGTAGTCTAAATCTGAAAACCAAGGACCCCATCTGATGTGTACCGAGTTGAGGAGGACAAGTGAAGAAGAATTTAGAGGAAGACTAAGCAGAGATTTCTGAATCAGATTTGACTGATTTTTGTAAGAGTAGCAAAACAGCATCAAACCAGACAGACCAGATTGCACATTGTAACAACATTTTAGTGCATTTATAAAACAATTTGAAGACAAATGGCATAAAGATCACTCAGAACGACACAATATCAGCACAAAGAAACTTGTTCGGGAGATGCTGGCAAAACTGCCACTGCCAATGTCAGCCTCAGATATGAATCTCATTTTCATGAATTTCTCCCTTACCTATATATAATGTACACTACCAATCTAACATTTGAGGTTGGTAAGAGTTTTTTTTTTTTTTTTTGGAAAGATGTCTGTTATGCTCAACAAGGCTAAGCAAAAACAATATTTAGAAAAATTATTACAATTTAAAATAACGTTTTTCTATTTGAATGATCCTTCAGAAATCATTCTAATATGCTGATTTGCTGCTCAAGAAACATTTCTTAATATTATCAATTAAAAAAAAAAACTGCTTTATATATTTGTGGAAACCATGCTACATTTTTTTTCAGGATACTTTGATGAACATTAAAGGTGGGGTAAGCGATTTTTCAAAAACACTTTAGAAAACTGACTTGGGCTGACTAGCAAAACAAACTTGTAGCCAATCAGCAGTAAGGGGCGTGTCTACTCATGATGTGGAGGAGAGAGCGTTCAGTGTACAGGACGGACATTAGCCAAGCCGAGCGACAGGAAGATAGAGATGGCGGATAAAAAACAAAAGAGGAAAACGTCTGCGGAACAAAAGAAGGCTTAAGGCAAAGCTAGTTGTTGTCTGTCTGTCTAGTCCAGTGATGGGCGAACTTGGCCCTTCCAGGCCACTTTCCTGCAGAGATTTGATCCAACCCTGATATGACTCACCAGCCTGTAGCCTTCTAGTAGTCTTGAAGACAATGATTAGCTGGTTCAGGTGTGTTTGATTAGGGTTGGAGCTAACCTCTGAAGGAAAGTGGCCTGGAAGACACTGTAGACACTGTGTAACATTGGTTTTGCTTTGTTTCACAGAACTAATCGTTGCCTGGGTTGCGTACGTATGTGTGGGGCGGAGCTATCAAAATCCACCCCACCTTTAAGTTCAAAAGAAAAGCATTTATTTGAAATAGAATCATTTTTATTTAATATTATAAATGTCTTTACCGTCTCTTTTGATAAGTTTATGCATTAAAACTGATCAAAAGAGACAGTAAATACATTTATAATGTTAAATAAAAAAGATTTCTATTTCAAATAAATGCTTTTCTTTTGAACTTAATGTTCATCAAAGTATCCTGAAAAAAATGTATCATGGTTTCCACAAATATAATAAGCAGCACAAATGTTGTTGTTTTTTAAATTGATAATCCTTGCTGAAAAAGTCTTTAAAAATCTTACTGACCCCAAACTTTTGAACAGTATATGTAATTATAGCTTATTTAATTTGTTTTTATGATGCATGTATCCAGAGCACATAACCTTTTGTAATGGCCACATCTAGACAACAGCCATATCAACCTTACTAAAAACTGCAGAGATCACAGTACCATCATGAAAATCACAGACATTCTATGGTAAAAACTGTAACTCAAATGTTATTTGGAAAACCAAACTAGTCTGAATAGTGCTGTGGATTTACACTCCCTCAAAATAACCGCAATTTATGACAGTTACACAGAATAAGACAAGTAAGTACTTGAGCATCCAAAAGGGCTAAATCTACTCCCAATTCCTATTGCTTTGGAATATGACAAAGTTCTGAGCCATAAACACCATTATAAACTTTGATTTTAAAGTAAAAAAAGGTTTTATTTCCCAAAGTAAAGACTTTGTATTTACCATAATTTAAAATGAGACATTCCATGAAGCACTGCAAATGGCATTAAATAAATTGTATTTATAAATAAAAAAAAAAATAATAATAAAAAAAAATAATTAATTAATTAAATAAACTACAGAGGTACAGTCTGTGAGTTTTTGTCCTTAAATTTATAGCTAAATATTTCATTATATAAAAATATATTATAAGCCCAGCATGTTGATTACATAATTCACAATGTTTCATAGAAGTTTTTTTCCCTCTTGGTTGCAGTTCTTGATTTCATGGCAACAGTGACTTCTGTTATTGGTAGAATCATGGAGGACTTCTCTTTAGGATTATGGGTAATGTACATTTTCCACCAGAAGTGCATCTCCTTTTTTTTTTTAATGACACTGAACACTGTGACACTGACACGGATCCTCAAATCTCCCAAATGTTTTTATTGTTAAAAAAAAAAATAATAAAAAAATGTAAAAAGAACAAGAGGTAGTTCTCTATAGGAGGACATCAATGAGATTTTTATGTCCAGAACCCAGCTACTGTACTCTATAATGGCTGGAGAGTTCTTGATAAAACAAAGTACCATGTGTGCTTGTGTAAAAGTTTGTTTCCTTTGGTCATCGCATTTTAAAGGCATGTAACCTTGGTGTATCTTGCCAAACATTATTTATAAATAGTCTGGTTGCATCCTATCTAACAAGCAATGGTTTGATGAGAAGACTGGTGGAGCCCAGTCCTTCACATTACAGATCAGAGCTCTGTTTCAAACAGCGTGCAACACAGTACCTGTCGTCCGCTTGTGCATCAGCTCCACTCTAAACACACATGCCAGGCCGCATCCCAGCATGCCTCTCAAAGGCCATACACAGCTCACTGTAACCAATTAGAACTCGCCATGCTGTCCCCACGTCTCTGGGACGACCACCTGATGATCAGCCCAGAAAAAACAGACAGATCATGCCTACTAAGTAAAAAACGAGCTCGTATCAGATCAATAAGCGACGAATGTGCAAAACATTTGCTGAAGTAGGCATTTTAAAACATCTTATAACAGGGTCATGTGCATCAAAAGCCGTCAGGATTTGCAATGCTTATGTGGCACAGCGGGATAAACTATAGATTCTATCCTCAATGAGTCTGAAAACAAGAAAGGTTTTTCTGTGATAAAAGGAACAAGCCACAGACAAGAAAGAAGGAGATGGAGTATTTTATTTAATTTTTTTGTTAATCAACCGATTGCAGGGGGAAAGACTTTCGACGGGAAAAAGCAATTGAATTTTGAAATTGCTAGATTCAAAAGAGAAAGATAAGCACAAAGAACATTCCATTTGGTTTTCAGTGGCTTGTGTTTTCTCACAGTGATAGGCATAAAAAAACAGAGATAGCTGTGTGTACCTGCCGCCAGGGTAGGCAGTTTTTATGTGGACTCACTAAGCAGGGGTGGCAGCCAGTTGATGTTGGCTTCGCAGTGAGAATCCAGGAAAGTAAGGACTTCTCCTCTAGCCACTGATGCTCCCAGCAGCCGTGTGCGGATCAGACCCTCTCGCTTTTTGGTGCGCACGATACGGACCTTAGGAAATCTGGACATGTACTCCTCCAGATGTGCCTTCAGGTGATCTGAAAAACAGGCAGAGGAAAAAGAGGAGAAATTACTAGAAAGAAAGCACCTGGGGGAAAAAAATAAAAGGAAATTACATAAGTCTAGGTTTGTGTTTTGTTAAAGGAAAAAAGAGGGAGATTGATTGTGTGTTGCGGTGCAGTGGTGCAGTAATTTAATCTCAGAATTGTTTCTCCATTCTCACAGCCCCATTCAAGGGCATTAATGTTTAAAACCCCATAAGATTCCACCGCTGTTAACACTTAAATGAATTGTTGAATGTCTTCGTTTCTAGAATATTAATCAGGACAATCAGACTCAATGTTAATTCTTTGGCTGAACGTAATTCAGTTCTTAACACAAAATTGCCATGCTGGTTTGACTCAAACACTTTCTGCAATGTAAATCCTAAAACAGTGAAACACCTAGTGAATTGATTAAGTACCAAAAAATGATGAGTAATTCAAACTTTTTCAAGTTAATTACTAGCTAGACATTAGCATGCTTTTTAACTACATGTAATATAGGATGTGCAGTACTTGCTCACTAAAACAACATGCATCATGTAACAGAACAGGACACTAAAAATACTCCCATTTTTCTTCTTCTTTTTTTATTTCTCAAAAACATAAAATAACATTTAATTTATTCTTCTGCTCCAGTCAGATGCAAAGCATTCTGGGAACTAGAACTCCACTGCCCTGTTTTAGTCGACGCAATAAAAATAATTCATGTAGTAACACAAATGGATTAAGTAAATTTCCATTTTACAAACGTAAATGAATTAAACACAGTGAAATTAAGACAACATGCTCAAGAACTGTTGCATTAGCTCATTAAGTTTATATATTGTTTATGTCAAACATTGCTACTTTTGGAATTCAACTTTCAATGCAATGTTTTTCAGTCAATATGAGCGCACAAACATCTTTAATTATGCTAACGTGAGGTAGACACAAACGAAAAGCGAAACAGATGGAAAAAGTAGATTTTCTCTATGTTAGTCGGGTAGTAGGTAATGCATTTGACCCCTTTCAGTGACAGCGCAAAGAAACAGCAAAGGCAGCCATTTCAAAAGGTAAAAAAATTGAGTGAAGTCTTATCTTTCCACACATTACTGTTTGTTCATTTTCAGAAGCAGCAGGAGTTTGCTGAAGCTTGTCGACCGTTTGCACATTATTCAAATACAAAGCATTAATACCTACACAAACTCAATCACCACTTCCCAGCTGCTGTGTCTGTGCATGAGTGTGTGTATGTGTCCATGTGACTGTGTGATTACTGCTTTGGAGGTACCAAATACATGGGCTTTGGAATACCACCAATAACATAAATCCATTAGGTGCAGCAGCCATGTGTTGATGGAAGGTTTGAACTGGAAGGACCGGTGAAATTCTTCATTACATATGAAAGCTTTGAAGCAGGCATCATTAAAGTTACGTACATGAAAAGAGTCACGCTTTGACTGTAAGGTTTGTGTGCTATGTTAGACATCAAGAAGGAATCGTTCATACATTTAAAAACCTCTAAAGTTTTCACTTTAAAGATGCTTATAATGGTTCTTCCTGCTTCATGAATTCTGAAAGAGATGTCTTCAAAGCACACAAACAATGTTTGACAAAATGCATCTTATAAACAGCTGATGTACATCCACAACAGCTGTGGTGTCCCTAATAGGGATGAGCATGAGCACTTGAGAACTAGACTACTCAGAAATGACAGTAATGATTTCAAAAATATTAAACAATGAATTTACTTAAAAAAATAAGTAGCACAGGAATCTGTTGTTTTTCCCTTTTGATTTTAAGGAAGCATTTATTTAACAACAAACCCAGTGTGACATGATATTTACACGCATGATGTCTACATACCTCCAGTATACTCCAGAGAAGACCCATTGTGTCAGAAATGCAGCACTGACATATTTATTTTTAATATGGCACCAAAAAGACTGGCAACTTAATGATAGTAGCACTTCAGACCCTCAGAGGGTTTCTGGTTTGTGTACAGAGAGCTCAATGCAGGCCCCCCAATGCAATTATAAACAACCCAAACAGAGCAGGACATCTGTGATGAAAAATAAAAGAGTATATTAGCCGATGGGGAGACAGTATGTGGGGCGTTCATCTGGTAGATGTCAAACAGCAATGTATGTGTGCACGCGCTTGTTTCTCTTGCTCAGTTCTTTCAGGCCAGAGGCCAAACTCACTTCAGGGAACCTCCAGCTGCACCCTCACTGTCTACTAAACTCAGACAAAGTCACCTGCCAGCGCAAAAGTTGCATTCAGCCCTTTCTCTTTGTTTCTCTCCTTCTCGCTCTCTCTGTTCTTCTAAACTCCCAGGGTGTCTGGCCTTCAAACAAATGGCCCCAATAAAAGTGACAGCCTCAATATGAGTTGCCACTGCACTCTGATCCCACTGAGCTGAGGTGGGGAGGAGACTCGCAAAACTTTTCCAGGCTGCCGTTGTTAGTGTAAGTGGCTCACAGAAGCGAAAGTGTCTGGTGGTTTTTCTCTCTCTCTTTTTCCATGTCCTACGAGTGCTTGATTAAACGAGGTCATAAATCATTGGTGCTGATGCGTGGCAGGTCGAGCGGCGGGGAAGGAAGTGACAAATAAACAGTTATGAGGAAAAGGCAAAGTTCCGTATCCCGCTGGCATATGGCTGACAAGCCATGATGAAGGGCAGGCGCATTCTCTGCTTTGATGGTTTGCAGACAGACCTCTCTGTGGGCCACTACCTTCCCAACCTGGGTGGACAATTTCATTTTTCTCTTTCCCTGGTGGTCTGTCATTAAGACAGATGGTCGGGAACCACTTGCCCCGTTCAAGGTTTTGATAGTTTTTGAGACAGAAGCACGTCTTCCCGAACCGTACCCTTCATATCACATTCAAATCGACACTGGTGAGATGTGAGACTCTCTGAACAGTGCTTCATTAGAGCTTGTTTCTTTGATACGATAAAATTACCAATGTCTCTGCAATTCAAACTTAACGAGCGAGAGATTCACACCAATGAGTCACTTGCTTTAATTGTTGCTGCGCTACTGGATGAACTCAGTTAGAACCGTATCGTTTTACTGGTGCTGTTGGTATTAGGCAGAGAAAAGAATATCCCCTATTATTAGCTGAGAGGCATAAAAGATAATAACTGCAGATCTGACCATATGGTGCCCTTTGGTATCCTTTTTTGCAAACTATCAAAGGACTCTGAGCTTTAAAGTGAGTTTCTAAGGTAATTTTTTTTGGGGGGTGGGGTGGGGGTAATATAAATAGTTGCATATACACAGAGAATTTCTAATAGGGTCAGGATACACAACTGAGCCACGCATATATACAAACAAAGAGCAATGTGAAAATGTTGCTTTTCAAAGACACCACATGAGTTTAAAATCCTACGTTAATTTGGAACATAAACTTCTGTACAACAAAAACAGCTGGATGCAAAGACATTGTGTGTGTCTGTGGATGTTTGTGTGTTATGTGCAATTACAGACATTGCTGAAATGCTGCTGAGAAACTAATAAAAAATGTAATGGAATTAACCATGTTTGTTCTACAATGAAGCAGATTTATTTTGCTTCAGAACATTTATCGTGGTAAAGTCCAGGTTTTCCACAATTTTTTTTAAATAAAAAGAAACGAAAACACTTTTCATGTCAGTCATTTGTGATTACTGGATAAGATAAAAAATAAAAATAAAAATTCATTACAATTCAAGTCGATCTGCTAATTAATCATTCAGACTGATTTGCAAATCTGTTCAACCAATGCATGCATTAAATGTAGGAGGATGCACTAAAATGATAAGTAATAAAGACATTTATAATGTTACAACACATTTCTATTTCAAATAAGTGCTGTTCTTTTTAACTTTCTATTCATTAAAGAATACTGAAAAAAAGTGGTATTATGGTTTCCACAAAAATATTTTCTAAAACATTTTTTAACTTTGATAATAATAGAAAATGCTTCTTAAGCTGCAAATCAGCATATTAGAATGAAACACTTTTCAAAAACATGAAAAAAATCTTACCAACCCCAAACTTTTGAATGATAGCATTTATGCAACTTTATTGACTTAAGATTTAATTAATTTACATTACTTTTCCAAGGCCTGAAAAACCAGCAAATCAATAAAGGCACCTAAAAGTTACTGTAAAAAAAAACAAGTGCCCTGTTTTCAACATGATACATCACTGGCTTATCTATCTTGGCACGTTGCATCACTCACCAAGTATTTCTTCCTTGCTAGCTGTGATTTAGCTAGTGCAGACTTGCCGTAATAGACTCATTACAGTGAATGAATTAGCTGCTTTGTCTCTGCACGAGTGTCGTTGGGCTCCAATAATGCTGCTGACGTTGTAGTCAGGATTCATCTGTGGCCCCCAGAGAACAGGCACAGAGAATAAAACATCCGCTAAGCACAGACACCTTGAGCGCTCCGTCGCCTTTATTTATAATATACTGTGTGTTTTTCAAGCCTGCCGTTGGCCAGCGTGTGAATAAAAGAAAGGCACCCGCCCCCCTTATTGCCCTGCTTGTTGGCTCCAATTTACTCAACCGCAGTTTTCCTCAGGGGGGAGATACGCACTCCCTTGAACCGTTCATAAATCCGTCTCTGCAGCGAGATCAATGTTCAGACTCAATCCCAATTTATTACATTGCCACTGTAACGACGAGCAGAAAATGAGGCCTGTACAGGAAACCCAATGGGATCCTGAACGCAGAACAAGGGAAATGTCTAACAATGCTTGACAATGTGGCAAATGATTTTATTGTAGCAATAAGCCTGTCTTAAATGTCGGGAGACGCATGTTTCGTTCAGAGTGTGGTCATCAAAGCAACAAAAAAAGACTGTGAACTTTCATAATTCAACAAGCAGACAAACAACACAAACAACTTCAAGACAACTTTTAACTATAGTTCCTCTCTGCAACACTTGGTATAAACTTCTTTAGATTGCCTTCAAGATGCTGCTAGTTAATTAAAATGTGAGTCTAACCTCAATTAAAATCGAAATTGGAATTGAACACAAAGTGAATAAGATTCACAACGTAATTCATTCCAGGGCTGTTTTGGAGCTGCTTGATGACCATCAAAATGGTTCTCAGTTTTACTTTTAGAAAACTCATTATGTACCAGACAGTGTTATTTTGACACAGTTTAGTCTTTTCACAAACAATCCTTAAAATCTAGTCAATATTTTATGTTTTATCCATGAATGTGTCCATTTTTACCAAAATGGCATTCGATTTCATTTGACGAGAATAACATTTTAGTTTGATGAGTGCAAAAATGAGACCAAATTAAACACAACAACATTTAACAATAACGTGTGAAAATCTCCTTGTTGTGGAATCTGTCTGTCACGATCATGGACTTTTAGTTTGTTTTCTTCCCTCAGGTTTCACTTGACCTAGTTTCTGTCGTCCTTTGATTAGTTCATTTAGTTCACCTGTGTTTATTAATTATCTTCTTTGGTCTGTGTATTTAAGTTGCTCCCTTTCAGTTCTTCCTTGTCCGGTATTGATGTTGTTTTGCTGTGCGTTCCCTTTGCCTTCATGGATTATCATCTTCTTGGATTCTCTGAAACTCTTGTGTAGATGACCTTTGTCTTCGTGTGCCTTTCCTCTACACGCTGCGTGACACTGTGCTACTGTGTTCATTTACTTCAGTTTCACTTTATGAAGCTCAGACAGAGCAATTCCTGACATTATTGACTATGACTGGATTATCTGAAACCATCATACTCTTTCTAGATTTAACTTCTTCAAATAGCATTGTTAGTGCATTAGTAATATCTTTTAGTCTGAGTTTTCTTGTCATAGTTTCATCAGCAGTATGTTTTAAATAGAACTGTTTAATTGCCATCATGATGTGCATTTTTGTCTCGTCTTCATTACTGCTGAAATAAATCTGAAGACTCTTCGTTAACAAGTGTTTCTGTCTACCTGGTCTCATGGCATAAACATACCTGGGGGCACTTTTTCGCGAGACACGAAATACGTACAAATAAGTACATATCACTGCAGTTTCCAAAAGAAATGAACACTAGAGGCAGTAAAACTCCAACACCTTTTATTCCTTTTCACACAAATTTACAGAGTTTTGATTAATAAAGTGTAATTTTCGCACAATTACTTGAAGAATACCATGTTATGACTTCAAAACAATATTAATATGCTGGGAGATTTAAAAACTGATGCTTTTGAACGTTAGCATCGCACATATCCAGCTTCATATCTATGGGTTTTCATAGGCAGAAGGTTTGTTCGGTAGCTCACGGAGTACGGAGACGTACTTGAGAGGCGAGGAGCTACGGTTCGAATCCCATGTAACCATGGTTTGACAAAACAGTTCAAATCTGTGTAAAAGGAAGTTGAAATGGCACGGTTGATGAACAAATGTGTTTTTATATCAGTTTTGCATTTGTTAACACTATCGGGTAGGTTTAGGGTTGGGTTTGGTGTAGGGCATATTATTTCCATCATGATAGAGCATTAACTTTTAGCGACAGTCCCTGGATATTTGAATTCTGAACCGCCGCAATATGTACCTGAATACGTACCTATATCAACGTAATAAAAATGTGCCAGGGTTCACGTATTGAACCTGTATTTTAGTGCCACTCAGTGGACATTTCTCTTTGAAACTGCGGCGAAACGTGCAGTAAGGTACGTAAAAACGGTGTTGCACAAAAAGTGCACAGAGGTACATATTTTTATGAGACCAGGTCAGTCATTTCATTAATAAGATTAAAAGGACAGATCCAAATCTGAATCACCTTTCTTCAGTGAAACACAAAAGGAGATGTTTTGAATGACAAGGACTTAACTTTTTTTTTAGGGTGAACTATCCTTTTAACACTGGTAACAGATTACCAAATAATAGGCAAAACACTACAGTACACATTTGCTAATAATAAACATACATTTTCAATTTTCTATGGAACTTTCATTGCAATAAATTCTAGAGGACGAAAGAACAAGGTCTTTGAGGGTATAATTATAACCAAACCTCTACTCAGTAGCAAGAATATTATCTGTTGCTAAAGGAAAGGTATTTCATGCAACATTAAACATCTCAATTGGAGAAGGAGGGAAATAAAAGGAAATTTTATTATTTTTCTGTATTCCTCTGCCTGCTGAACACGAGTCAGCGACTCCAGGAAACAGAAGACCTCAGAGGTGAAAGGCTTATGTTGGGTTTTAAGGTTAAAGAGAAACATTCACAACAGCCTGCTGTCTAGAGGATTCTACACAAGAATAGAGGACTCTGGTTAGAGTAGGCAACATATTCTGTTTAGGTACATGTCTACTGTTTCAGAATAAGTAGTAGGCTGTTTTCTTCTCTTAACATGTTCAATGAATTTCATGTGTTTCAGACAACAGTTGCAGGAATAACTGTCAAGGTAAAGAGAGGTGTGACTTCTCCATTGTGATGACCAGCACCTTCTACATACATACATCCAATCGAAGGGCAGGTGGGTAATTGGCCAGGCTATTGTTGGTGAGGGTAGACAGCAGCGGTGAGAGGAGAGGTGAAGCCCCTCCATTAGCCTCCCTCTAGTCCTCTCATAGAGCCCACATCACAGCGTCCGTTTGTTTGTCGCTGAGGGGGAAATGCGGCCTCGCTCTGGACACGGCAGGAAAGCGTGCGCCTGCAATGGTCCCTCATTAATGGAGAGGCTGCCTCCACGC
This sequence comes from Sinocyclocheilus rhinocerous, assembly GCF_001515625.1. Classification (NCBI taxonomy): domain Eukaryota; kingdom Metazoa; phylum Chordata; class Actinopteri; order Cypriniformes; family Cyprinidae; genus Sinocyclocheilus; species Sinocyclocheilus rhinocerous. The sequence continues at coordinate 1,736,121 of NW_015627959.1, forward strand.
AAGGCAGGTTTTGTTTGAAAGATTCACCAGTCGCTCAATGCGGCTCTATTAAGAGACAAGGTCATTCATCTCGATGTGGAGCGGAAAGCACGTCAAGCAACAATGCACTACACACTACACACGCTGATTACAAGCCAAACAACCCGCTCCCCATTCTCTGAGGTGGATACACGGAGAGCGAGACACACATAATCTAGAATTAATGTCACTCTGCCCATTAGAATTGTGCATGTTTGAAAGAAGACCAGACAATGACATGCATTCTTCATTTTTTTTTTTTTTTTTTTTTTGGTAACATCAAGGACAAGCAGTAGCTATTCTTTCATGAACACAAACTTGAGCTACTAGATGGAACATAAAAAAAAAATATATATATGTACACACTGTATATATATATATATATATTCTGCAATATTTGTCATATTCTTGTGAGAGAACCCTCAATGAAGGTTTGTATCGAAATGTTTCTAAAACCTAGTTTGAAAATGTCTTTATGTATGTTTTGAAAATCTGTTTATTATTATTATTATTATTATTATTATTATTTTAATAATTAATTTTTCAGAAATATACAGTTTTTAGGGAGTCAGACCATATGGCATCTTACAACTTAATTAACCTTGTCCCGTTATAGTAACTTTAAATTATATAATATTTTAAGAGACTTGTAACAGCCTACACATGAGGGTCCTCTCTATGATGGCATTTCCAGTTTTGTATTTTATTTATTTATTTTTGTACCACACAACTTTGCAACATTCACATGGCATTAATATGAAAAAAGAGATAATTTAACATGAAATAGACTCAGACCTAAACAAACATTGCACACATTTGGCCAGCACCAACCATCTCAAAACAAATTCACACTTCTGTAGAACTATTGATCTAAGTTTGTCAGCTCAGCACTACAGATTCACTCCACCAGCAAAGGCTAAAGACAGCAGCTCAAACTCTGGCACACTTCACGGCAGCAGCTAGTGTTCCTTCACGACACGTAACTACAACAGTCTGCACAAAATGTTCTCTGCGAACTTTCAGCTGAGAAATCCAGAGTACAGTGAACGAGAGCAGCTTCTACCACTCCAAGAGACAATAACCAGCACTGGATGCAGCATTGCACATTCAATAAAGTCCCTTGTCTTCAACACAGCGCAAGACAGACACAAAACAAACAGAAAATAAATCAGCAATACGATAATTTGGCAATACGACAAATAAGTGCTAGCAATCCAATGAAGCAGAACAGGTTTGGGCCTGGCCTGTTCTTGGATGGAAGACCCCTTGCGTGCTGATGGAAATGGTGTTAGTGGGGCAAGCAGGGGGCATTCACTCATTCAATGCTTTGAGTTCAGAATGTTTCAGAGCTGTGAAAAGTTGTGGCCCTTAATATGGGATGTGAAACGAGTTCTGAGCTCTCTTGCTGCAAAAAGAGTTTATAAAAATATCTAAATGCAATATTACAATTGTATCTTGAATCAAGGATTTTTTTTGCTTTAAACTCAAGCTTCATTAAATGTATTGAGGTTTATAAAGGGGAACAAAGACAAATATTGTGAATATGATTCTTGGCTAACAAAGCAATTTAATTTTGGAGGACAATGCAATTTAACTGTATAATATATATATATATATATATATATATATATACAGGTGCATCTCAATATATATATATATATATATATCTTACATTATTAAGAATACTTATTGTAAAAACAGAAAAAAATAAAGTCAAAAGGTTTGGAATGACATTAGTTTAAAAAATAATGAGATTTCATTCTTTGGATGAACTATTCCTTTAAAAAAAACTGTATGAATGTTATTGCATTAGATAACAAAATATCAAACCAAGTGCCATTTATTTTGAAGAGAGTACAAGTACAAATTCCATCTAAATATTTAGTTTAAGTTTAAGTTATTTAGAAGTTTAAGTTAGTTCTGAGAACACAGACACTATGATATTTTAATGACATTAAGTTTGACGTAAGCGCCAAAATATTTTTGGGGGCCAGTGTTTGTAAAGCCTTATGAGTGCCAACAAAATTGTGAAGCAAAAGTAATTGCCACAAAAGCAATTAATTGCACCAGATGTAACAGACTAACCTGAACATTCTTCACCTCTGAACAGACTTTCAAACATGGACCATCTGTGGCATACAACGAGGTGCTTGTATGCCAAAAAAAAAAAAAAATCTGCTGTCAAATTCCCA